>NW_017307866.1:309780-324480 GCF_000935625.1 Nanorana parkeri
TTTTGTACAAGTGATCGCTGAGATCACTTGTAAGGAAACAAGCAGCTTCCTTACACTATATTTAGTCCTGCTTTCCCAAAGCAGGGCTAAATGTAGAAAACAACTTACCACCCGATGCCCAGAAATTCATCTTCTGGGTGTCAGGGGATTCCAAACGTCTGCCGCCCCTCTGCTCCCTGCTGCCCCGAGGCCGGGCCTCGGTGGCCTTGTGGGGAATCTGGCCCTGGTCACAGATTGCTAATAGTTTTAGCAACCTGGGACACTGTGGCTGCCCCCTCACTGAGGTGCACCAAGCTGCCTCATTATAGGGACGGCCCTGGTCACACAGATTATGCTAAAAGAGAAGCAGACTTGGTTGCATGAGTGTCTCTAATTTGCTTGATAATTGCAAAACCCCTTCCCCAGGAATTTAGTAGAAAGCAAAATTTCTTTGCTTCAATCTTTGCCCTAAATCTAAATTTGGACATGCTGATCAATACATTTTTTTATGCTTGTGAAAGAAAACTAGGTGCTGCATTGTATTAGTACAAATATCCAACCACAAACCATATACTGTTGTTGTTGTTGGCATTACACCAGCTCATCTTCTAGCAAAAATCAGCCATAATTGGGAGTATATTGAAAAGGAGGCCATGAAAGCACAGCTGTCTTATCTTGTTTGGTTTGGAGGAACTTTCAGTGTAGCAGCCAACAACACCTGCCGAGCCTCATGTTTTGTCTCTGTGGATGGGTCAATAAAAATAAGATGAACATTTTTGCCTGGAAAGGGTTCATCGAATGTAAAAACTCCACTTTAACCTCTTTAAACTATTTTGCAAATTCTTACAAATCACTTCACAGTAAAATTCAGAGATTTGTCCTGGTCCTTCTACTTTCTTGTTGTGTGTCTCCTCTGTTGTGTATACTGCCGAAGCCTGACACCAAGGGGCACTTTTCACCTATGTACTGCACATGTGTTAATATGTGTTAATAATGCACATTACGGCATTTTTTTTAATGCACTTATTTGGTTTGAATGCATTTTTAATAAACCCAATTACATCCGAGGTGGCATATAATGTACCTTTTTAACATGTTTATGTGTAAAAAATGCAACATGCAAAAATATCTTAAAACTGCAGTACAGTGATGTGAAGACAATACCCAAAGTGAGTTTTATAGCCAAAAATGGTAGACAAATGGTGAAAGCTAGCAGGTAACAATATGCAACAATTATATTATATACACTTAAAATTCATGCAACAAGAGTGTTACACAATTATTATTAGTAAATGCAAACTCTGACACTGTATACATTTATACAATACATATTTTGTGAACCTGAACATACTATATACCAATGTGTATTGTGTGGCAGGGCAGTGCAAATGTGTTGGCGTCTTGTTCCATTACACCTATAAAGGTTGTTGAAATATCAACTGTGCTCAAATAGAAATGTTTTATGAAAGCCAAGTTGTCTTTCTACAGTAGTCTTTAGTTACATGCAGAAGGCGATGAAATGATTTCAGTGAAACAGCCGGTAAATGGAAAATTTCAGAAATGATCTGCATCTTGTAGTTTCATTGGCGACATAAAATTAAACAGTGGAAGGCTTTGTTTCAACCCCTTCGTGACTGACGACGTATGTGTACGTCGCCAGCATCGGGGCTGTTTAAACAGACTCCCGGTGACTTTTGCCGCCGGGACTCTGTTTAAACTTGTAGAGCCGACTGTCGGCTTTACAACAGAAGCGATCCTGGCGACTTACCTGTCGCCAGATCACTTCTGTGTCCCGAAGAAGGGATTTGGGGCATTTAATTAAATTTTTCACTAAATATTGGGGTTTAATAAGGAGTTGCGCTAATATTGCGCAACATAAAAATTTGCAATTACCACCATTTTATTCTATAGGGTCTTGGAATTCAGAAGATATATAATGTTGGGGGGTTTTACGTCATTTTCAGGCCTAAAATGTGGAATATAACATGGGTGCAAAAAATGAAAAAAAGGCCTCAGTCATGAAGGGGTTAAAAACACACTTTTCCACTGCTACCAAAATATCTAACACAAGTGGATCTCTATGAACTACAGTTTTCTGTGCAATGATGTGAATATGCCCTAAAAAGTATAGACAGGAGCAGGGCTGTACCTACAGATCACAGGGCCCCATAGCAAAAATGTGATGGGGGCCCCCTGACGACCTCTCTTTGAGCTTGGAGTAACAATGCCAAGATCCTAAAGATTCCTCATGTGCATCTGAAGTCATCTGTACACTGTAGACTTTACACAGGATTAGGGTTGTCGTCGTTGCAACCACTCCAACTATTAATGATAAAGTACTGTATTATCTTCACATATGCTATGTTTCATTTGCCTCAACAACCTAATTTAGCCCCCTTCCATCCCCAAGCCCCATAGCAACCGCTTGGGCTGCTGTGGCTATAGTTATGCCACTGGACAGGAGTGACAATTCCTGTCACCAGCAGCATGACCAGACTAATGCCACTAATAGATTTGAGAAGGCAGTCAAAATCATCTTCTGCTGCAAAGGGCTCCATAAACCTGTTAGGTCTGCTCTGTCTAACTTACAATTTAATGTGCTTGAAGAAAGAATAGGTCAGAAGCAAAGAGGAATACCTGTCTATATAATAAGTAAATATGGCTGCCCTCTATGTACATAAAAGAAAGAAATAATCAATAAAAATGAATAATACTGTGGGTTGATTTATTAAAGTAAAAAAGCATGTTCACTTTGCAATGAGGTGAAGCCAAGTGAAAAGAATGTAAAGAATACCCAATGATGTGGAAGGGAAATTAAAAAAAAAAAGATTCGGCTCAAACATGATTGGATGATTGAAGTCAGCACAGTTTCACCTCATTTACTAAGCTAAGTGAAAACTCACTTTGCATAGTGAGCATGCTCTTCTCCTTTAGTATTTCTTTTAAAGACACACCCTTCTACCCAGTGTTGCTGTGGTTTATGTGAGTTATTTTGTGTCTCCTGCCTAACTTTTAATACCATGCTAACAGGCTGATGTAAACATGTTGGCCACAAACCGGCAGAATTCTGCTCAAAGTCCAATGAAATGCACGGTCCCCTGACCAGCATTCTGTGAGCATTACAGTCTGCATTTACCATGAAGGTGAGTCCATGTTGTAGAAAAATGGATAATGGTATCTAGAGCAGCAATTTGCTGGAAGATGGGCCTAGAAAAAACAAACCTTTATCTCCTTGCCCATGTGCAAGCACACTAAAAAGTGTCCATTCTTTGCCAAAGTCTGCTTCAACAGGAAATGCATGCAATACCTGATACTCTGATGCTACAAACCACTAGATTTCAACAACAGTGATAGCTGACAGTCAATCCAAAATAGCAGACCCCAGGCCCCTAAACTGGCTATGGAACCATGGGGTACTGCTATGTGGTATAAGGATGAGAGATATGCATATGTTCCAACTATTAGGAAGTCAGCTTGTGCACACAGAAAATTAAAGGGGCGCCAGGATACTTCTAAGGGTTATTCTGAAGAAATGAATGTAGGTACTGGAATCCAATGTTGACTACAGTTAATGTATCACTTTTTAACACGTTTTTGTCCCTTCATTCTAGTTTTGTTTAACAAAATGTAAAAAATAAGCTATTCATTCTTGTGGCGTTTCCATACTTGGATACAGCAGTCATATTAGAAACGAATACAAATTCAGCTTTAGTTAAGTAAACTCATCTCGTGCTGCTTTCTTGGTATTTCTGGTCATTTATCTTTGTTTCCCCTCTTCCCTGTGGTTTTCACAGAAATTTATTTTTTGCTATGGACAGCATTTTCTTGGAAATCAATGCATGCTTACAAAATATAGTGGCTAATTTATTAATTAAACTCATTCTCAGTGTGAATAGTTTAGGTGTTAATTTACCAGGGGCTTCGATTTGGATTGTGCTATATAAAAAGTAACATATTTACCTATAAAATGGCATACCAGTATATGGAATATTGATATCACCTCTTTACCCCTGCAATAGCCAAGGACTAGTCATTCAGCTACAGGATTACAAATCCCAGCATGCCCTGCCACTCTTTTTATCTGTGAAGGCAACACAGATGCAGCAGCTGCTAATGTATACTCTACCTCTAGTGCGGCAATCCTGTACAACTGACTGAGTGAAGTCACACACTCTGTATTTGTGCAAAAAACGTTCAATAAACTTATTCGCTTCAGCTGATGATGTCCCGAGACATTCCGAAAGACGTTCTTTTCCTGAAAATATGTGAGGAAAATTGAATATGTACACATACAGTTTATAGTTCTAACTAACCACTCCAGGAACTAATTCTAGATATGTTACACTTAGGATTATTCTATTGTGTAACCAGAATTGAATACACTGCTCAAAGAAAGGTTGATTAGAAAGCTTATTAGGATTACTCTGATCTAAATATCTTATGTAGAAAGATTTTAGGAGTATTTTTTTGCCTCTAGCTAGACAGCTTGGTGGTGCTTTTATGAAGACTAGCAAAAGAGTACCTGTTCATTGAACATACTACAGATGGAAGGGTTGCAGCAGGCGCAGAGACAAGTGTCGGTGTAGTGGTGAAATGCAGGAGATGTGGTGTTATTGGAGGAAAGGAATTTGAGACAGATGCAGTGGTGACAGTGTGTCGGTACAAGTGGCGAAAGTACATTAGGGCATGTTGGTTCAGTAGCAGCCAATCCAGTGCAGTGGCGGTGAGGGTAAAAGTGTGCGTTGTTGTGGCAATGAGTGCAAGTGTATGTGGGTGCAAAGGTGGCGACACAGAAGTTAGCGAACGTAGGGCACATGTTGGTGACGTAGTAGCTAGTGCAAACTGCATGTTACATAGTATTTGAGGTTGAATAAAGACATTAGTCCATCAAGTCCAACCTATTAGGATCTCATTCTAGGAGTACCTGTACCCCTGTATATTACCTGTACCCCTGTATATTGCGGTCCCTTAAGAAATCGTCCAAAAGTTTCTTGAACAATTCCACATTTTTTGCTGAAATCACCGCCTGTGGCACAGCAGTGGCAGCAAGTAGAGAAGTGCGTTGTGCAATTGTGGCAAGTGTTGCGCAGTGGTGATGATCACAGAAGTTAGCCTTGGTTCGGTAGTGTCAAGTGCAAAAAAGCACATTGCTGTAGCTACCACGACTGCAAAAAAGTAGGTCCATGCAGTGGCAGTGAGTAGGGTATGGCTCATTAGTGCAGTGGCAGTAAGCAGGGGATTGTGCTTTGGTGCACTAACAGTATGTGGGGTATTGTGTGTCAGTGTGGTGGCGGTAAGTGGGGTATTCAATTTTTATTAGACTGAAAATTGAATAAAAAATGTCCACCTTAATTCTTTTGTTGCATCTCTATAAAAATACCTATGTGAGTAAAGGTAAGCCATTTCAATTTGACAGGGTATGGGCAACTTGGATTGACGCTGATCATACTGTCTCCCTGTAATTTCTCTGATTTGTGGATATCTGTACCTTCTTCTTTTTTTTTTTATTGCCGGGGGGTTATAACTGGTTTTCATTTCTTTCCATGCTGATACCTTTTCCCGTGGGTTATGCTAGCCTTTCCATGCATTTATGAGCCTTTCTTGGATTTGTATTGTTTAACATGTTTTAATGTCCTCTTTTTTTATATGCTTGTGTCTCTTCCCACTTCTCTACACTGTGGTATGATTGTTGTCAGTAGAATGCAGATACTGATTTAACTATATACCGTATGTGTGCAGCGTGTTGGAGAGTTATATAATTTTTCTGATTTATTATGCGATTTGAGCAGGATAATGGTCAGAGTTAGTTAGTTAGTTACTTGTCTTGTTAATTCTTATCATTGTGTTACTATGGGGTCTATTTACTAAGCTGCCGTAGGCAGCCGAGTGAAAGACCGACCTGAAGTGAAGTGAGCCGAACGCTGTTCGGCTATTCACTTCAGGCTGGTACGGCTGATTTCAGCCGTATATCAGCTGAAATCATCCGTACATCGGATGGCTTCACGTGGCTTCGGGTCGGCCGAACACGCTCAGCATGTTCGGCCGACCCGAAGTGCATTTTTTCTGACACGGCTCCGTGACAGAATAAAAAAAAAAGAAACAGCAGTGTTTCTCTCCTTGGCGGCTGGGAGCGGGAGACTCCCAGAGCGCCCGGGAGAGTTTGCTGTCTGGAGATCAGTGTCCCTGTTTAGCTGGTAACCATGTACGCTGATCTCTCTGCAAGCAGGCTGTCGCTCGGCCAGCTTCGGCTGTCGCTCGGCCACTCGGCCAGCTTCGGCTTTCAGCGCGGCATATGCCTTCGGCTCGACTGAGCCGCTCGGCTAAGTTCGGGAGCTGTACGGGCTATTGTGAATAGCTCGTGCAGCAGCCCTTCGGTTCTGCTGAACCGAAGGGGTCCTAGGCCGAAGCTAGCCGAAGGATCGGCCGAAAGCTACGGCTAGATCCTTTGGCTGCTTCGTGAATAGACCCTATGTGTAATGTTGATTGACTTTCCACTTGTAGTGTGATCTTATTGTTCATTTTATATGCAAAACACAATTTAAAAAAAACTATATCGAAAAAAATTCCATCCTATCTGATCATGTCCTCTTTAATTTGACCTAAAATGACTGAAAGCTGGGTGAAGAGAGCGCATATACAGTATGTGATTTGATTTTTCACAGATTGTAATAATAATAGTAAATAATAATGTGATAAAGCAAAAGAAAATCTATAAATCCACATCACTTTAGCAAATTTGGGTGACAGATAAACATAAAAAAAGTAACTAAAGCTAAAGCAAAACTAAAGCATTTTGTTATTACAACCAACCAGATTTCTAGCTTCAGAAAAATGACACGGGAATGGTTTCTGTGGGAAACTGCTTTAACATTGCTACAGTCTGCAATCAGCCCCAAAATTGAAAAGAATTAAGTGAAAGGTTATGTAGTCTTACCCACGCCATAGATGACTGAATAGACTATACGTTTTGCTTGCTCTCTGTCCGTTTGGGTTACGTTTTTATATTCGATTTCTTTCCTGTTTCAGAAAGTGAAAACAACAGCAATAAAAATGAGCACAGGACATAGGGTAAGTTCCAGAATATATATATAAAGAGAGTTATCACTGACAATTATCATAACAGGTTATATAAGGTTATGAAGTAAGGAAACAATCTGGGTAATGGCCCTTTTTTCAGCCATAGCAGCTTCCTTTATCTCTATCCTTACAGGTTCACTCTAAGGATTTTAGTGAATATTCAGTGAGTTATTATTTAGAGATACTGTATATTCCCAAAGTGTTTTTGAAAGCAATGTTTGATGGGTCTGACAGCACAGTCAGCCCTCTTGATCAAATCCTACCTGCAAAGTAAAACCTCAAACGCAGGATAAGCCACCTAGAGGTTGCTTTGTGTTCAAGGGATCATTATGGGTTTGAGCTGACAAGTAGGATTGCATAAAGAGGAACAATAAACATGAAATCACTGCTACAATATTAAGCATGAAGCACAACATCCAATAAATACATATGTATGCCTCCATATTTGTGTATAATTACAATCTCTTCCTTAAAAAAAATGAGGGGAATTTATCAAAACTGGAGCAGACAGAATCTAGAGCAGTTCCCCCTGGCAGCCAATCAGCTTCTATCTTCAGTTTGTTCAGTTAAGATTTGAAAATGAGGGGGCAGGTATCTTATTTTAATACTAAAGGTGAATGCAAAGCAAGTTGCTATTGTTAATATGTATGTTCCGCCCCCGTTTCAGGTGCAGATCCTCTACACCGTCTTCCAGAAGTTGGCGGCCTTTCTTCCCTTGCAAGTTTTGAAAAACCCCCTTCAATGTTTTTAACATATTAAAGTGTATCTAAAAATAATACAATTACATTACTGTAGCTTACCAGGGCTGTGCTTAGGGGAGGTACTAGATTGGTAAGATGCTGGCGGCCGAGCGACACAGCATAAGCGTTTGCTAGGATGCAGGTGGCCAGGCCGCCCTGCGTTGCTGGATGCCTGGACCATGACAACCAAATGCTCGACAGCACCATTACAACCAATGATGCTGTGTGGCCCGAGCACTGAACATTCACAGGCCTAAACAAGTATTGAGGACCGAGTATCTGGTATGCACACTCCAGCCTTAGTGCCCCCACTTGCAACATGCTCTAGTAAACACTGGGCATTACCTTAGATCCTGTGCCTTGGCCCCTTCTAGGGCCTAAATTTGCCTGGTGACATAGAGGCTCCACCACCTCCATGACAGTCACTGATGAATGACTGTCCATAGCTTGTCCATCAGTGTCTTGCACTGCCCACCTTCTTTGAGTCTGACAGCGTTCGGTCTGCACATTGGCTAAAGGGATCTAGCTTTGGTCTGCACATTGGCTAAAGGGATCTAGCTTTGGTCTGCACATTGGCTAAAGGAATCTAGCCTGCAAGTGCTGTTGAAACCCTCTCACAATGATAAGTATTCTCAGCAGAAACGCACAAGCCAACTTCCACAAAGATTTGGAATTCTAAATCAAGTAAATGACAATTTATTTTTAAGCTAGCGCTTTCTGGTTCTCACTGTATCAGGGTTATTGCCATCATAATTAAGAAGAGCAAGATACTTTAGATATACTTTAAGGCCCCGTTCACATTGAGCGATTTATCGCGCGGTAATTCCTGTGATATCGCGGCTATTTACCGCGCAATATCGCTCTTCAATGCATCTCAATGGGGCAAAGGGTCCTGCTGTCGTGGGTCGCTACAGCAGGACCCTTTTTGGAGCGGATTTTGCCGCGATTCTCGCTTGCTCAATGCAAGCATTTGCGCGATATCGTGCAAAATGCAAATCGTGCGATTTGTCGAATCGCGCAATGTGAACGGGGCCTAAGTTGATTGCAGTCACATACAAAAAAGAAACACTAAAAATTGAATTCAAAGAGATTTATAACACATGTATGTAAAATAAAATTGAATCAATAACAAATATTTCTTAAAGAAAGACTCCAGGAACTTGTTTTTATTAACCCTTGGTGGGGCTACGCCCACACTGCAAGGGTTAAGTGCTCATTTTTGCCTAGGTGCTAAAATAACACAGATCCCAGCCAGCTGTCACAGCACTCCCTCCAGCCTGTCTTTCCCTCCCTGACGCATTGGAATCTTCCTCAGACTCCTCACATCTATACACGGTGTATAGACGTTAATGATTTATGGGACCCTAGAATGTTGCAGAGGAGGGGGAGAGACGCTGGAAGGACCGGTTTAAGAAGAAGCAGGCTCAGAGCTTTGGGTGAGTATATCTTTGCTTTTTTATTTTAACATAGACACAAATGAGCAGTTAAACCTTGAGTGCGGGGGTAGCCCCATTTGTAAGGGTTAATTAAAAACCTTCCTGAAGTTCTTCTGTAAAACAGTCTCTCTCTTAATTTGAGTTCCATGGAATCCTGCTGTTTGGAAGGGAAGGCATTTTTCCTCCCACTGATCGCCAAAGTAAGGTGCACTTTCCCATTTACCATTGGTGTAGCTGGGCATTTTTTCCACTGACCACCAGTGTAAAGGTACAGTTTTCACTGCTGGCTTTTCTTAACTGACTATTATTGGTGTGAAATGTGCTAGGTGTGCTACAGGTAGGCCACGTTTGTTGTTTTGTTATTTGTTATTATTAGGGTACCGGTAGTATCGGGACCGATACAGGGCATTTTCACAAGTACTTGTGAAAATGCCTCGATACATAGCGCCGAGGCTTGTGCAGGGATGTTGAATACTTACCGCAGTATCGTGCTAGAACTCCTGTGTTGGCGGTGACAGGGCTTGTTATCCCCTGTGTTATAGCAATAAAGTTAAAGTGACATTAAACCCTCAGATTTTTTAACATAAAACAATACTGTAATGTGTGCCTTACTGTAATCCATGGTAGTTTCCCTTCTCTTTGCTGCTCTTCCTTTTACATCTGTATCTGTTCTCATGCTGGGCAAAACTTCTGTTTTGCAGCAGACTGCCTTGTCTCAGGAATGGATACATGGTATCTGTGTATTGGTTTGTAATCTGAGCCAGCACTACAGGAAGAGGCCCTGAGCTGCAAAGGGAAGTTCTCCCCAAGCATGAGAAGACATGAGGATTTAAAAGGAAGAGCAGCAAAGAGAAGGGAAACTATCATGGATTACAGTAAGGCACACATTACAGTATTGGTTTATGTTAAAAAATCTGAGGGTTTAATGTCACTGTAAGTGAAAAAAATAGTTTAAAAAAGTAAAAAATTATCAAATAAAAAAGTAAAAAATAACAACTAATTAAAAATGTAAAACATAAAAAGGCGATAAAGTAAACATAATAAAATAAATGAAAATAAAAATTTTTTACAAAGTAAATAAAAGTTGAAAAAATGAAAACCAGCCCCGCTGCACCCATCATCTGCATGCGAATAAACGCGCAGTGTTTTCAACCGCGATCGCGTGGAACCGCATAGGCAGGGCGGTATTGCGGCGGCGAAACCGCGCAATCTGCGTGGCACGACTTGGGTGCCATTAGAAAATAATAACACTGCCAGCGTGATCGGTGGTGGTGTGCGATCCATGACCGCCCGGTCATCTTGAACGAAACCAAGCGGAATGCTGGGCGATCACGGAATCGCACACCACCGTCGATTGCGCTGGCAGTCCCATTATTTTCGAATATCACTCCATTCGCGCCAGGCAGATCGCACGGTTTCCCACCGCAATACCGCCTGGGCGGTCACACACGATCGCGGTTGAAAACATGACTAGGTTCAATGATCCCAGAGGCAGATGCATGATCAGATTTGTAGTTTTACTACAGCTGTGTGAAAGCAAATACAAATGTTTTATTGTTCTAAAACAATCTTAAATTAACGTTCTTCATAATCATAAAGAAATTGGCCTAAAATCATTAGTCTGTATTGTTTTATTTAAAAAGTCACCTGTCCCTTTAAAAAAATTATCGGTAATTGGTATCGGCAAGTACATGAGGGGAAATACTTGTACTTGGTCTTGAAAAAGTGGCATCGGGACATCCCTAGTTATTATACTTACAACCTATTGATTATGCTAATCTACTGTGAACTACAGATACAACAACTTTTACTTCTTAAAGTTACCATGTAGGTGCATTTGAAATCATTTCTCTTGCTATCCTACAATATAATGATCAGAAAGGGTACAATTCAGCACGCTCCAGGAATCAAACACCTCTATAGATGACTTCATTATATTTCACAGTGTGACATTTCTCTGTCTGTTTTCTCAGACTTATTTCTTGTCCAGTTATCAACAATTTCCTGCTTGACATATCAGACTGCTTTTAGAAGCGAGTTAGGAAACATAACATTAGAGAAGAATCTTTGAACTCTGCTGCATGGCTGAGCTGCAGTGGAGAGACGCGGAGGCAGAGATCTTCCTCCCGCTCCCATTTCCTAAAAAAAGAGCAGTAAAGCTATGATACACTTTGTGCTATCATCCAAAGAAAGCCCAGGGGTCCTTATGCTATTTCCTTATTTGTAAACTCGCATATTGTTTTTGGATGGGACACCACACGAGATGGGCTCTTTGCTGAGAAGACGCCATCTGTTTTTCTGCTTTTGTACATGTCATGTTATTACGATATCTTTTCAGGTTAAGAGCGATTTTTTTGATCGTTACTTTGAGAGAAACCATAAGAAATAAAGTAGCAGGACAAACAAACAGTAAACTCACTACCAGGGATGCACCTACTGTATACCATTTTTTCCAGACCGAGTACAAATACCGATGATTTTTTCAAGGACTCGGTGATACCAATTACCGATACTTTTTTTTTAGCGTCATGTGACAGTTTTTCTAAAACAATACAGACTAATGATTTCAGGACAGTGGTGGAGCGCCAGAGCCAGGTTCTGCCACTGACTCCAAGCTGTAGAGGGACTACAAATCTCAGCAATACATTATACAACAATGCAGAATACCATCAGCTATAGAGGACTACAAATCCCAGCAATACATTATACAGCAATGAAAAATAGCAAGCGGCTATAGAGGACTACAAATCCCAGCAATATATTATACAGCAATGCAGAATAATATGAAGCTACATACTCTGTGCTGCTCCAGGGTGCTGGCCTGATGTCTCCAGCAAAGGACCTCAGGTGGCTCTGCGGGGTCTATGGTGGGCTGTGCAAGGGCCTATGGTGGGCTATGTTGGCTCTCAGGTGGCTGTGTGGGGTCTACGGTGGGCACTGCAGGGTCTCAGGTGGCTGTACATGGTCCATGGTGGGCTCTGTAGGGCCTATAGTGGGCTGTGCAGGGCCTATAGTGGGCTCTCTGGTAGCTGTGTGTGGTCTATGGTGGGCTCTGCTGGGTCTCAGGTGACTGTGCATGGTCCATAGTGGGCTCTGCGGGGCCTATGGTGGGCTGTGTATGGTCTATGGTGGGCTCTGTGGGGTCTCAGGTGGCTTTAAGGGGGCTATGGTGGGTGTACAGGGTCCCAGCACATTGTACTTTTTTTTTGTTAGAACTTTATTGATATGTCACAAGTGACATTTCATTCAGTTCTACAGGCACAGCGGGGTGAGAGGTGGTTGTACCACGCTGCATCCCACTGCATTGAAAAAAAAGTAAGGCATGCCTTAATTTTTTTAGTGCACACCGCCGCGTTCCTACCGCAACACGGTGGTGTGAATGGACACCATCCATGATGAGGCAAATTGCCGTGCCTTGCGTTGGGGCTGCGACGGAAACAATGGCCGGTGCAACTCCAACGCAGATGGCGTGAATAGACCCCTCACCATCGCCCTTATCTCGCCCTAATTTGCTGTACCTTACAACACCTGACTCTTACCTTAAACCTAAAGAATTCAACCCTCGGTCATATTTATGAAGCAGTGAATGTGACTTTCACCACCATGCACCTGGGACATTCAACTGCAGTGAATATTTTGGGATTGTCAGATTCACCATTTATAAATATGCCATTAACCACGTTCAGACTGAACATCATTGCCAAATGGCTGCTCTGATAGGACATTCCTAAATGTCCTTGTTTACAGAGCGGAGGCATATACCAGGTGTGCTCACAATCACTGTTATTAGGCAGCCCAGTCAAAATGCACTGAGCCAATCAGAGTGGTTCTGTGCCTTGTGATCTCTGTGAACCAATCAAGTAAACAGAGAAAATGTAACAGATACCTCCATCATCAATGCTTTACGAGCATTGATCAGGGAGTCTCCTGCTGTCTTCATTGTATTCTGACAGCGCCCGCTGTCCGCTGTCAGAATACCAAAACAGAGCTGGCAGCTGACTGGCTCTGTTCATTTGAAGATTTTCCGACTGGCTCCTTCGATCAGATGATCAAGAGCTGGCCAGAATTCGTATAGTGTATGGTCAGCATTATTTAAAGTGACATGTTCAGGTTTTTAACCACCTCAATACCAGCATGCAAAAAATGAGATCACCTTGGGGTGTCTACTTTTCAAAAAAGGGATCATTTTGGGGGTGTTTGTACTGTCCTTGCATTTTTACTTGATATGTTTTACAACAAAAGGGGAATTTTTGTAAAAAAAAAAACCCCCAGAGATGTCCAGATACCAGTCCAGATACCAGTGCAGATACTTGGCCTTTTCACGGGAACTACCAGGGTTGCAGCGGTTGCAGCTGGGACCAGGCTCTGGCGCTCTACCACTGTCCTGAAATCATTAGTCTGTATTGTTTTAGAAAAACTGTCACATGACAAGAAACAAAAATGTATCAGTACTTGTATCTGTGAGGACTTGGACAAGTATCCGTACTTGTACTTGGAAAAATGGTATCAGTGCATCACTTTATATGTTTATGAAAAAAAAATAATGCATTAAAACAGAGATGTACAAATCCCAGGAGCTCCGTGTGCTCCTTAAAAATTACAGCTGCCTCCTAACTTTTGAATTTTTCTCTAGTCTAGTTCTGGAGCTGGAAAAGTATCTGTACATGTACGTGTCCCAAGTACGGTACTTGATATCTGAACATCCCAAAAAAAAAACATCTGCAGTCTTATTTCCTTAATATAGAAAATAAAAAAATCCAAATGGCTAATATACACCACCAAAAGAAAGTTCCATCTGTCCTGCAACAATGGTATAAAATTATTTGGGTACACTATTGCATGATCGAGTAATTGTCAGTCAATTCCTCGGTCCTTCAACATTTTTATTCTTCTTTATATTCCATTACTTAGCCGGTTACTTTCAGAGGTGATCCTTTTCTGCAGCATCACACTACAGGCAGACCTCGGGTTACATACAAGATCGGTACTTTAGGTTTGTACTTTTGTATGTATTTGTATGTTGAATTTGTATGTAAGTCCGAACAGTGTAACTCCAGCCAAAAAAAAACATTTGTTAGTTTTGGATAGCATAGGGAAGGGTCACGTTTGGTTTTCTGTCTGTTCCTGATGTTCAGAAGATTATAATATAATTTTAAAAAACTTTTATTTAAAATGACACACCAAAAAGTTTTTTTCTATTTTTTATTTTATTTTATAAACTTAATTTTTTTATTTGTATGCATTTTAATTTTTATTTATTTCACTTTTTTTTAAAAAAATTGTCTTTTTAATTTTAGTTTTTAAACTTTTTTTTTTTTAACTTTAATGCTGGGAGCAATAGCCAGCTTGCTATTGGATATTTCAAATTGCAATAGCCAATAGCAGGCTGGCTATTGCATCTGCCCACTGCCCGCTGTCAATCAGCAGAGGAGGGGCCTGAAGGAGAACGTTCTCTATCAGGTCCTCCC
>NW_017307866.1:324640-344489 GCF_000935625.1 Nanorana parkeri
CAATAGCAGGCTGGCTATTGCATCTGCCTACTGCCTGCTGTCAATCAGCAGAGGAGCGGCCTGAAGGAGAACGTTCTCTCTCAGGTCCTCCCATGCTGATTGACAGCAGGCAGTGGGCGGGTGCAATAGCCAGCCTGCTATTGGCTATTGCATTTTACAATATCCAATAGCAAGCTGGGTATAGCTCTCAGACTGCAGGTGAAGAGGAGGCAGGGGGCGGGACAGAGGAGCAGCAGCCGGACTGGAGAAGCGGCGAAACGGCCGGACCGGTGGAAGAGGAAGAGCGGCCAGATGGGGGAAGAGAAGCAGAAGGACCAGCGGACGGACCGAGGGAAGAAGAGCAGACGGAGCGGGGGAAGAGGAGGTGCGGACGGACCGCGAGAAGGGGAGGAACCGGCCGGGACAGCAGCGAAGGTAAGGGGGGCAGCGGAGGTACGGGGGGCAGCGGAGGAATGCAGCGGTCTGTGTCCACGCTGCCTCCGCCGACACAGGCGCGGGGAGCAGCAAGGATTTGAAGGGACACAGGTTGCTGCAGTCACAGTTCTGCTAAATGTACCGACAGTCGCCAGCGCTGGTACATACAGCTATCACTTAGTGTCACTGACTAATAATAATACAGGCAGTCCCCGACTTACGGACAACCCGTACTTACGAACCCAGGTTCCTGACACAACTTCATACAGCTATCACTCAGTGTCACTGAACTACTGCAGTTCATTGTACAAAGTTTTGTACATTGTTCAATTACAATGAACTGCAGTAAAGTCTGTGACACTGAGTGATAGCTGTATAAAGTTGTGTCACGAACATCGGTTCGTAAGTTCGGGTTGTCCGTAAGCCGGACGTCCGTAAGTTGGGGACTGCCTGTATTACTGTAAATCTGTACGGCGTCACAATTCTATATGCTGCTGCTTTTCATCTACAGAGCTATTCCTATAGTTGCCAAAATCTTACAGATCTTCATGACTGCTTGCAAATCTTGCCTCTCAGTTTGGAGCTGATAACCTCTATTCCGTGACTTTGCAAAATTATAACCTAAAGTGACCTGGCTTGTGGATTTGGAAAAGAAAACATTAGTACTGAAATAAATGAACTTCCAAAGAGCCTGCATATACAGTACCTTTCATTTTTTTCAGGCTGCCCTGTACTTATTGATATGCTGAATGCAGCCGCACTCCTTGACCTCAACTTCCCCAATCTCTGGGAGCTTTCTGCATGACAGCACAATATTGACAGCAAATATCCATTACTCAGTCTGTTGCGAGTCATGAAATGTTTCATAAATCTTTATTTAGCGCACAAAAATTGCTATTTTCAATTGGCTATTTCCATGGAAACAACTGGCATTATTCTTGACCAGCCAGCTCTGTAAATAAATTAAAGAAAACCTGAAGTGATCTTGATATCATTAAACCGCTACTTGAATACAATAGCAAGTCCTTCCTGCATCCAAGTGACGGTTTACTATTATCATTACGTATACACTTTAAAATACAACTATGGGAAAAATAAAAACAAAGGACACAAATATGATGCAGGTCTGTAAATTGTATTAACACAGCAGTATTGCTCAGTCATTCCAATAACACTTTTATTTATTGTTGATAGATAACTCATTCTTTTACATGCCATGCTGTAGAGCAAAAGTGGCAGCTAACCAGTCTGCTTTTTCTACTGGCTCCTTCGATCAGCTGATCAAGAACTGGCCCATCCACCTTACAATTATCTGGAGATTTTTGTCTGCAATTGCGTTTTCGTCAGAAAATCTGCCAGTTGATTGAAAGTGTACAACCTCAATTGCTGTACAACTGGCAAATTTTTGTCTTTCAAGCAGGCTAGAAAACTTTTGTCTAATTGGATGAAAATGTACAGGTTAGTGGCGTTGTTGTACAACAAAATTCTCAAGATGAAAACTGCACATGCTCAAACGAAATTCTGTCCATTCGATCGCTAAACATCTGACTAACGTTAATTGCAAACAACATTGTTCTGTGCATGATGGGCTAGTTGTAAGAAAATTGAACGAAAAAAAATTGAACGAATTGAAGAAAAAAAAAAACACACCAAGAAAGAATTAGGTGTTCCAGAGCAAGGTAGGTAGCGCCATGAAGTGAAGATTGCTGTCTGAAAGAATGATGGCCTCAACAAGATTGTGAAGGACAACTAATCAATCGCCATAAGGAAAATCAGTGAAGGAAAACAACTTAGAACAACAATAAAAGTGGTCAACAAAGAATCAAGAATATTTTCTAAGGCAAGGCAGAAGCCCTGGATGGAAAGTTGGACAAAACAACGTACGAGGTAGAATAAAAAAAAGTAAAGGTTATTTATAAATTGTGCGGTAACTTGAACAGAGAGAAGCTTGCACAATGCTTTTTGGACAGTTCGGCCATGCGGAATACAACACTCGGACTTTAGATGAGCGGTAGTCACGTGGGCAGAAACATGGACGCTCTGTTGATACCATCGAAGAACAACGACGGATAACAGTGTCTCATCTGGCTGCACACTTGGATATCAGCTATGGATCCACATTTGCCATAGTGCATGATGACTTGGCATACAGGAAAGTCTGCGCACGATGGGTTCCCAAACAGCTTACTGCTCTGCACCAGCAACAGCGTATGGAGGTTGTGACCCATATCTTGAGACAGTATGAAGAAGATCTGAGTATTCTGGAGAGAACTGTTACGAGACATGGGTGCACCACTACGACACGGAGAGCAAAAAGGAAGGAGGAGCTCCGTGGTCGCAGGTTCACCTCAGATGATGAAGTAAAGGAAGAGGTGCACGCCTGGCTTCAGCAGCAGCCAAAAAGCTTCTTTCTTTTTCTTTTCTGCAGGAATATAGAAACTAGTTGAACGACACAAGCGCCTCATCTTGCATGGGGACTATGTGGAAAAGAGATATGTTCAAGTGCTCACAGTTACTTCTGTTAAAGCTGTTACATTTATTTTGCCTTTTTTATTTTCCTTCGTATGTGCCGATCCAAGACTAACTCACAAACAGATAGTAGTTGGAGTGGAAAATCCATAAACCTTGTTTTGTTAGCCCCCAATGTGATAGCAATAAAGTTGAGTGTAAAAAAAATAAAGAAAGAAAGTAACATATAAAAAAAGTTTTCTTAAAGTCCCCCGACCCACACATACAACACAAAAATGGGTTGGGTGCGCAAAAGAAAATTGCACCACCTGTAACATATCGCTGCAAACGCCACAGCGTGAGGAATATTTGTAGGGCCATCAATCACTGTTAACACTAAACTGGTGAGCAGTAAAAGCTTTTAAAGCAACGCCTTCGGGAAATTTTGGGTATTGTAGTTTTTGCGGTTTCACAGGCGAACGCAATTTTAAAGCTTGACATGTGTGGTATCTATTTACCCAACGTGACCCCGTCTTTTATATTTTACCAAAAAATTGGGTATTATATTCTCTTTCTATGCACCCAATTTCACTTCAGTGTATTTTATCCTACAAATACTGGTTTGATAAACATTTGGGCCAATACCGTGCAACATAAAAAATTGCAACTGGCATTTTTTTTTATTCTACAGGGCCTCTGCTTTCAGAAAATATATAATTGTTTGTGGGTTTGAAGCTGTTTTCTAGCCAAAAATTTAGAATTTATCATGTGTGTGCAAATATTTAGAAATTGCTCTGGGCAGCAAGTGGTTAAAACCTGTCAGGTAATTTTTTCATGTCATGCTGGGGAGGATTTCCCGTCACGCACTGCCTTGGAGATGTTACCGGAAGTGAGAGTAGATCTCCCAAAGACATGGCGATTGCTGTCTGTCATCAGAACATATTTCCCTATTTGGAGGTTTCACCTTACCTGTCGCTCTCATGACAACTCTGTAAATGTAGGATTTGCCCTTACTTTCTGCCTTGGTAACAATGGATACCAGAAACGAGAGAGATGACGCTCCCAGCAGGGACACAGGTCACAAACAAAACTTGGCAGATAATCTATCCAAAACTAAAAAAAACAAACCTCTTTTGGCATACGTACCCACTACAATAATGACCCAAAGTATATGCTCACTGAAACCTCACATACTTTCTATTTGAAGATTTTCTACATGTAATGATGGCTTCATTAATGAACTTTAAAAGCCAGAACACACTGACTCCAATTGGAACATTTACTTACACATACCAATGTACAGATTACTCTAAATCAGTAGTTCGCAACCTGTGTAACCTCAGGACCCACATTTGTCCTTGGTCATTAAGTCATGACCCAAGTTGAACTGCAATGGAACACATGGGCGATAGAACTGTGGGTGAGAGATGCATTTGGGGTGCCATTCAAATCAATGACAATGCACCTCCCACACAAGAAAGCGCGGTAGGGGCAATTGTGTGGTACAGTGTGTTAATTACAAAGAGCCGTGCACATTGATTCTGGTCAAGCGCACATCTTTCTTTGCCTACAACTCCCATGAGGCACAGAGGAATCATCTCTCACTGCACATAACTGCCCCCTCCTTCTCCTCACTATACACACTGTGACAGTGTCACTGCTTGTAATCTCTTCTGCAATGCTCTGAATTATGACTACTTACAACAAATCTACAACAAACAATCACATTTACAACAAATCTACAACAAACATCAAGTTTACAACAATCTACGCAGAAAAACAACTTTATTTCAAATGTAGGAGCCGTATCCTCTGACTGTGTGACCAGATTCAGCATGTGAGCTGAGACTCAGAAGAAAGTATGAGGCGCCATTCGCACCTGAGTGGCTGTCCATGCGTATTCGGCTGTACGGATACGCGCGGAGCCGCTCTAAACAGAAAATACAATGCAATTCAATGTGCATCGTTCAGACCAGTTCGTGTCTGAACGATGCGGACCATTGCGGGCCGAAATAGTACAAGCATGATAATCCGGCGGATTCCACAGGTTCGCCGCTATTTAATAGTCGCAAACGAGCGGCATCCGTGCGAATTGAAAAATACTAGCGTTTACGTCCCGCACGGTCTTCCACGCGGAGAACCGCATGGGAACTGCAAACGCTGTATGTGAATGCAGCCTGAGGCTGGTGCCAGCTCACATGCTGAATCTCCTCTCCGGCCCCCACACTCCCTCCTTGGTAAGCCAGAAGGAGAGAAATCAAAGATCATATATCAGTGTGAGAGAGAAACATAATCTGCTGCTGATGAAATCCCAGCTCCTTGTAGAGTCTAGAAGGGAGGATTTGTGGGCGGAGACTGAGAAGACACGCCCTCAGCATGTTGTAGTCCTTCACATGAACCAACACATAGGGTGGCTACTTTTCAGCCCCCATGGGGACAATGGAGAAGAAAAGTAGCCACCCACTGGCAGGAAGTTGTGGCTGGAGAAAAATAAAATGGATTTTGGAGCATTTAGAGCTGAACAATGACAAAAAAATGTACAAAGTAATTTATTATTTATATGAAAGAAGTTATTTTTATTATTTAATTTCTGAATTTAGTGTCGCTTTAACAACTGTCAAAAAAACAAACTCACTCCCTACTCTGTACTAGGTGTTCTCCTATATGTACCCTTAGTTAATTTTCCATACCGATCTGATCATCACAACTGCCCAGTCAAAATCCTGGTCCTTCCATGATACAACATTCCCCCTGCGTCAACAAAATGCAGCACTTAGGGCCTGAGCAGACAATTACCAGTCCAAACCCTATCAAATAGGAGTTGTGCCAAATAATATGCAAGTGCCAACAATAGCAGGTATGGTTGGTAATCGCTGGCAACATTTTGGGTGGTGGTTGGGATCGGAGCAGAAGGTAGGGATGCTATGGGTACACTCATGCACTAAAGGCTGCCTAGCACACAAAGGGGGCGGGTTTGTTTGTAAGCTTTGGGTTTTGTTTTTTTAGAGATTTGCTTCAAAGTCACGTGCCAAGTTGGCTTCTATCAACAGCTAGTTACATCTGTCTATGTTTTAAAATGAAAAAAAAATGTAGTGCACTCATTATTTTTCAAATAAGCATCATAACCACTGTGCAAGCAGCGACCTAGAAAACAGTAAAGCAGACCCAGGCAGCAGTAATGCTAAACCAGGAAGCAGCAGAGTGACTTTACAGACATATCGCACAGAAATACGGGCACATCAGTTATATTGAGCGACTTGTCGCGCGACATCGCACAACTTTTTCCTATTGGGCTGTATGCAATCAGGAGCGAAATCGCTCGAAAAAAGGGTCATGTAGGAGCGACAAGCTACAGCGACGAGCTACAGGCGATATTGAGCGACGAGATGTGAACAGCTCCATTGAAATGGATTGGAGAAGCTACATAGAGCGAAATCGTGTGGAAATATGAGCGATATTGCTGCAAAAATCGCTGCAAAAATCGCTCAGTGTGAATGGGGCCTCTGTGTTTGTGTCACTGGGCTTTTGTTCGCTTCAAATGGGATTTGCAAACTCATGCAAGTCTATGGAGGTGCAAAAAACTCCCTTGAAGCAGGTCAAATGCAGGTCGGAAGAAAGTGAACTGGTCAAATGCACCTGTCAATAAATTCTGAAAGATCTCAGAAGCGTCTCAAACTGATGCCATGGCCAAAAGTCCATTGAGGCCCTTAAAGTGACATTAGGATATCCCACCCCCCTCCACGCTAGTGTAAGGACTTACATAAATGATGCCTCTTGATCCAATCATCTTCTTTTCAGTAGTTTTCAGCAGTCCCTACAACGCTGGTGCTGGTCTTGGATCCAGCGCTGACTGGCGTGTCTTCTGTGTCCCACGGTGTCTGTGCGGGTGCACGTTGCCAGGCTGCCTGCATAGACTTACCTTGTGTCTCTCATCTTCTCCTGGCCGAAGATCTGAAGATCTGTACTGAACGCGCGTCCGCCTCATAATCCTTTGCGGCCGCCCGAGAATCTTTGGACGAGAGCGCGCACCGGAGACACAGGTACGTTTTTACCTTTTTCGTAAGCACTAGATATATGCAAAATCCGCAGAGAGTTTACTTGTCCCTATAATCAGGTTAAAAAACCATGCTCTATAACAAAGATGATCAACCTTTTTTATGTTATCGTACCATGTGTCAGAATGCTATTGTTTTAGCACCCCCAATGATTTTGGATCTGAATAAAATCTCACTAATATGGGTATGCTACATCATGGCTCACTCACAGGTTGTATAGCCCATTTTGTAGCATCTGAAAACGTATGTTCATATTTTCCAGTTTGTATCCAAGCTAAAAATTGGTTGAATAAGAACACTGATATTGTACTCAGTAGTCCGGTCATTGAGATCTGAGTCCTGTAAATAATGATGGCACAGCAGAAAGACCAATGTAAAATGTTTGATCTATTTGAGCACCAACATAGAAAATGCACCTTTGTGTTATGAAACCCTTGCCACATGAACTCTTTCATTTGTCTGCCCTTCTGATGCTAAGCACTGGGCTATTAGTCCCTTAGCAACTAAAATGTTCAAATGTTCCAGAGTGATACAAAATGATAATTGGGTCTTGAAGAAGTGCTTTTCTAAAATCCCAATTCATGTTCCAACATTTCATGCGAAACTGCAATTAGCAGAAGCTAGCAGCAAGGATGGAACAGAAGCTAATAAAGGATAAAATGTGGAAATGTGCATGTTGTTGATGCAATATAAGCGCCCCTATTGAAGTAAGAGAAAGACATCGCTACAAGTGTGGGTATGTGTGTGCAATGCTGGCCGCAGACATGTGATTGAAGTCAAATGTTTAACTCTTTCTTGACCAGTATGACCCAAGGTTATTGATGCCTAGATGCCAAGGACAAATTTAGCAGTGTCATCATGCATCGGTTAACTTGGCAATAACTTTTATAACTATTTTCCATACCGAAATAATTGTATTTGGTACTGTGTTTTAACACAATGAATGCTTTGTTTTTGTTTTCAATTCAGGCTGACAACTGCACACAAAATTTTTTTTAAAGTTAAATGTTTCTTTAAACTGTAATGGTATCTGACAAAGTATTAAACAGATGCACACAGGCACATTCACGCTTCAGTGCCATGTGTGGGCTGGAGGTTTATTTTGTAAAAGAAGCCCGCATGTAATTTACGCCATAGCGAACATAGTGATCACATGAACCTCAACCATTCTAACTGGTTAGACTGGTGGCTCTCAAGTATGTTTATTGACATATACCCGGCATGGCGCATTGTGCTAAGGAATGTTACAATACAGACTGCAGGTGAGCATTTGTGATGAGGTAAAACTTTTGTATGATAAGCCTGATGCTTTTTGCTGCATTATGAGAGTATTTTTCAAAGAAATGTAGTGCAACCTTTTACTGAAACACACAGAAAATGTTAAAATGCACATCAGTGTAAGTTTCAAGTGTAACTTAATGCTTGTGAGAACATGCAATAGTGTATTCAAAAACATGTAGTAGCGCATGCTTTAAAACTAGGGATGCACCGAAATTTCGGCCGCCAAAACATATCATCGAAAATGGCCCTTTGGACAAAATTTTGAAAGAACCATCTTTCGGCAGAAATTTCGGTGCAGTTCTAGTTTCTCTCCTCCCTGCTGTGCGCTGCACTATGTCCCCTCTGACACAGCGCAGCATCCAGTGGGCATGAAAAAAACTGTCAGGAGCCTGAGAAGGCGGGAGGAGAGTGCTTTGAGCGGAAATGTCGACAGGAGGTGCTCTCCTCCTGCAGCGCCCCGCTCCAGCCTCTTGTGACAGATCAGGATGCAGAGCGCTGTGGGGGAGGAGACAGCTGTCAGCACTGCCACTGGAGGCCAAGCTCTCGTCCCGCACGGCAGGAGAGAGCTGTCAGTTATCATAGGAGGCCGAGCCGACGGTGCGGGGGAGGAATCAGCTGTTAAATGAGACCGAGCTCTCCTCCCCGCCGGCTCAGCCTCCTGTGACTGTGCGCAGGCACAAGCAGCCAGCATGAAAATCAATAATTAAGCTTGATTTTACTCACCACTGAGATGCCAGATTTGCAAATATGTCAGTTCCTTCTGCTTCATGAAATAGTTTTAAAAGTTCAGGATCAGAAGAAAAGTGAGCAAGTAAACGCAGTTCTATCTGAGAAAAATCTAAAAGATTCATCAGGAAAATATTGTTACATAAACACCAAAACAATTGTGTAATTCAGATGACAGAAGCTGAAATATTAAATACAAAAAATCTGGACACAAGACTGTAATTAACCCCTTCATGACTGAGGCCCTTTTTCCCATTTTTGCACCCATGTTATATTCCACATTTTAGGCCTGAAAATGACGTAAGACCCCCCAACATTATATATTTTCTGAATGCCAAGACCCTATAGAATAAATGTCTAAACATCTATAGTGTCATTCTAGCCAAAACATTGGTGGCAGGCTGAATCAATCCAGTGGTTTCTGGTACATTGCTGGGACTAAAATAGTGCGATGTCCCTTTTGCAGATTCTGGCTATGTCACCTTTGCCACAGTGGCTCACCCCTTCCAGTAAAACACCTTCTTTAGATGGGGATTTCCTGGAAAACAAGAGATCTTGTTTTCTCATTGGGGGTAAAAAATGTTATTTAGTAGAGAACTGTGGGGTGTGTAATTATATACACATTAACCAATCAAATATCATATTTCAGTTTTTCTTGGAAATCCCTTTTAAAGAACTTGGCAGGGAGGTAAATCCGGAGACTTAGTTGAAGATATGAAGCTAGAAGAGTGCTGAGAGAAAGTTTTTTCAACAACATAAAACATAAATATTAGTATTAAAAGAGAACTATGGCCCAAACTTTTTTTTTTTTACCATAGATCTCTTTAAGGTCACAGGAGGACATATACTAATGTCGTCCTGTGTCTCAAAACTCAGCACATAGGGGCTATTGGCAGAGCCAGAGGCCCCCAACCCCGTCCGTACCTCCAGTCAGCGCTGGAGGAACGGAGAGAGGAGGTGGGTAATCCCTGCAGAGGGTGGTGACTTACTGTCATTGCTCTCTGCAGGGAAAAGATTGGGAACTGGGTGATCAGCATTATGTGATTGCATGGTGCTTGATCAATAGTTTTGATGTGTGATAGGTTCAGTGTCACACACCGGCTCTAATTATGGGGATGAACGCATTTCACTCTCCACATAATTCTCCTTTAAATGCACTATCTGTAATTTGAATGATCTTCTAATATGCAGTCAATCATGCAGATGATAGATAGATAGCTAGATAGATAGATAGATAGATAGATAGATAGATAGATAGATAGATAGATAGATAGATAAACAACCACTACACCAAAATTTCCTAGCACACCGTTCATCGATCCCCTCCCCGTTCTATGGGACCGGGAGTGATGCAGATTGCATCACTTCCGGTCCCTGGGCTGTCAGTTCTGGGCTCCTGCAGCCCAGCTATAAGCTATTGAAGTGCGATCTGCACTTCAATAGCTTATTTCCAGTGTAAACTAAATAAACTGTTTTAACTACACAGGTTAACCAGGTTAACACTGACCGAATAGATTCCATCTAAAAACTTTTAAGGATGTACAAAGGCATTGAGAGCCTTTAACTCCTTCGTGACTGATGACGTACAGTGTACATCGCCAGCATCGGGGCTGTTTAAACAGACTAATACAAGATAGGACGGTGCCTCCTTTGGGTTTTGGAACAGGTAACAGGTTTGAACCCTTGACATTTTTTGGTAGGAGAAATCTGAATGATAACAATCCCTGAATGACTGAATGAAGGTCCATCTGACATTGCTGATGCACGGGAATAGTATTCTAAGTCCGGATAACCTGCACCCCAAGGTACTTAAGGAATTAAGTACAAGGAAAAGAGAGGATTAACTCGTTAAGAGGTAACGAGTCAGCAGCGGTCAGCTGAAGGATCCGGACAAGCAGCCAACACCTTCAAAACACCTCTCACCATTAAAAACTTTTTGGTTATAGACATACATGAATTAAATACGGATCGATCCTCATAAATTGTTAACCTAAAAACCCCCCGATACGGAAAAAAGGTGCTAAGTGCTTCTACCTATCATCTTCCATAGGGCTCCCTGTAGAACATACCCTAAGTGTGCACCTGTAGATGTTATAAAATATGAAAAAAGAGGAGACTGCTCGGATCAGTCATCATGAGATAGATATCATTCACTTCGAGTGAAACATTGTAGTCATGTGTAGACTATATTAGCGTGTTGCTTAACAGAAAAAAAGTCTCGTTCTCAGTTCACAGAGTATGCTCTCTTTATTTAATCCCAAATTCTCTTTCTTAGAAATTCTTATTAATTCGTATAAACTTGAATATTCCTTTATGTTCGATATTGCAAAGAAAATTAATTTAGAAATTTGAGTAGATTGTGTATTAGCTGTGCACAGAACGATTAAAAAAAAAATCCAAACCCAAAAATCCAAAGTAGATATCAAAGATCTTTTGGCTGTATATGAGGACTGAGACTCACTTTGCAGATCTGTAAAAGACTCCAGAGAGGATAAGCCTGGAGTACTAATGGTCCCTTCTGGGAGAGCCAATAGATCACTGCTGTTGGTAGAAGGGGAGAGACGTGGCTGCCCTCTAAGAGTCAATGCAACATGCTGTACTGCTAAGCATATAACAACTGAGCCTAAAGAAAGGCAAAGGCTCACATACCCACAAATCCAAGCAACGAGTGATCATGGGGTCACAGGCGACTAGACGTGACTAGGTCATTATAGGCAGGCAGAAAATCAGCCAAAAAGGTCAAGAAAAAATAAAAAGTGTGCAACTGCTTAAAGTGCGAGGTAACTTGCAATGTAATAATATGCCTTAAAATACTTTATGTGAGTTTTCAGGGGCTAGGCATATAACAGGATGAACCACACTCTAAAGCCGGAAAAAAAGATACTTTGTGATAAAATACAAATAAATCCAACTGCCCAGAGACATAATTCAGGCAAAAACCAAGTCTAAACACTGTAGTAAAAATTCAACATGGTTTGAATTACTAAAGCTGCCCATACACCTATAGATTATCTGCAGACTTTCTATGGTCAGATGGAAAAAGTGCAACAGATTCCTCCATCTACGCTAAACTGTGTGGATGGAGGAATCTCCCGCTGGGCCAAGCTTCAGTATCTTGCTTCTCGGCCCCGCTGGCTCTCAAAACACCTGAACAATGCCTGCATCCAATCAGTGTTATTTTGACAGCCATCAGAGCCAACTAGCAAGAAAATCTGTAGGTGTATGGCCAGTTTAAGGGAGTATGAAGAGGCTGGTTCACAACAGGGATTGTACCATGGTTCGAGACTAGGAAAGGAATACAATACACAAGGACTGAATAGCACCATGATGCAGAATTGAAGAGTGCAGGGCACATATTACAGTAACTCACAAACTACAGTTCAGTGGGGTGTAGTAAGGATTCCAAAGCAAAGCTAAGGAAATAAACATATATAACAGCCTGAAGGGGTTTCTCAGCAAATGAGGTTTCAGAGACTGTGTCACACTAGCCGTAGTGCCATGGCTCTGGAGTAAGAATAAGCCATCTGAACAGAACAGTCTACCACCAGCATTCTGTGGCTGACACAGAATT
Organism: Nanorana parkeri; assembly: GCF_000935625.1. Taxonomy (NCBI): domain Eukaryota; kingdom Metazoa; phylum Chordata; class Amphibia; order Anura; family Dicroglossidae; genus Nanorana; species Nanorana parkeri. The sequence goes on from NW_017307866.1 coordinate 337,136, forward strand.
GAAAGTCTGGAAAGTGCCACTGACGGAGCTAACTGTCTGAAGATGACTTGCCATCAGTTAACTCGCAAAGTGAGTAATCAAAGACTGGATCACACCAGAAGGCTGTGCCACGCATGTGAACCATTAGAGTGCTGTGCAGCTAACAAACACTGTACACTACAGCCAAGAGAGCGCCACTGGCAGAGCCCAGTGCCCAAAGGCCACATTCCAGGTTATCCCTGCAATAATTGATCCAGTCTGGTTATGATCTCCCAAGCAACTGCTGAGGATACACTGAACAGAATAGCTGCTATAAGGAGCCAAGCTGGAACTGCAGAAATGAGGTCCTGGTTGAAGTTATCCCCCGTGAAACAATATATCTTGACAGAGAAGAAAAAAGTATAGATCATAGAACAAATAAATTAGGGCTTTCCACAGCAAACCTGAGACAGATTTTCACCCTCCTAGAGCACCACCAAATAAAACTGAGGCATGATGGTTGAGGGAGGGTTATAAGGATGCTGGATTAAAATGTTTGGTTTTGCCAGTGTCCATAACTTCTTAGGTGGCAGTATAACCCACGTCAGTCTATTCTTCAGTCCTGTGTCCCACATCGGACGGTAAAGAATAAACGCTCTCAACTCACGGCAAGCTGAAGCATTTACATATATATCCGTAAATTGTTCTGTTGTTGCTCTTTTATTTTAACATGTTTGCATGAACCTGTATTACAGTAACTGCAAAATATTGCAATCTTCATTTTGCATGTATGAGAGGTTGTTCAATGCCATTGTTTGTGTAACAATTTTATTCTGAGTACATTTAAAAAAAAAAAAAACCATAATAATTAAACATTTTACAAACCTTTTTCAACAATAAAACGAAAAATGGACCATAGAGTCTGAGTAACTCATAATATCTGGAATAGGTGCAGTCAGGAAATATAGACAAAGGGCTCCCTCTGGTGGTCAGAAATGCTCCACTGCTAACCATTTATCAGAAAAAGTGTAATTCACAGCATACCGACAAACAGCAATTATGTAAGCACGGTAAAAAAAAATGACTTGCCTGCTGCAAGGAACGTGTGTTCTTTGGAAGATATAAACACAGTTCTTGGGTTAATTGTTATTATTTCTCGGTCTTCTCCTGGAGAATACATTTTACACAAACAAACATAAGTGATCATTCTGATGTGTACATCCTACATCTATCTTCACACATACCTAGATTATATAAAGGCTTGCTATGCATGCCAATTATATCGTATTATTCATCAACTAGTTTTAGTGACATGATTGGATCAATTGAATTTCCAGGACATTAGTTGAATATTTAACATACACAAGGAAATGAGTAAGGAACAAGTTGGCATAATTAACAAGGAAATAGTTGACTTACACAAAGAAATTAATACTTGTAAATTAAATTAAAGGAGGGCACAACAATAGTAAAAAAAATGGAACCCCCCCCCCCCCCAAAAAAAAACTAAAATAGTCTATTAAAATGTCCCGTATATACCAAGCTGTACAACACATACAGTCGTACATGACCAAGAGTGGCTTTGTACATATTTTTAATGTATTATGATTAAAATTAGATTTATTTAGTCCAGTAAAAAAACATTTTTAGAACACGCATGGCTATTTAAAGTGACCCTGTAGCTAGATGGAAGAACTTAGCCCAGAAGAACCCTGTAAAGAAGAGAAACCCTAAAGGTGCCCATACACTGCACGATTATCGTACGAGAATCGGGGGAAATCCCGCAATGGTACGATAATCGTGCAGTGTATGGAAGGCGTGCGACCGTTTCTACTGTACGGTCGCACGACTTTTGTATTTCGAGCATGTTCGAAAACCAGCCGAGAATCATACGATTTTCGGCTGGTTTGAATTGTAATTGAGAGATAACTGCCGAACGGGCCGGTGTGCGCACGCGCACACTGCCCGTTCAGCATTGCAGTCATCGGAAGCCCACCCCTCAGGGGGGCAGGCTTGCGATGATCGCAAGTACGATCTGCCTGTCCAAGATGGGTTGATCGTAAGTTTTTTTAATTACTATACAACCATCGCAAGACAAGGGTCTTGCGAGGGTTGTAAAGTGAATGGCCACCTTTACCTTTACGATGGGCGGTGTGTTAAATAATCACTCTATTAATGAGCTACAACTGCTGCCGTGTTTCCTCCTGACCCCTTATGTCACTACAGGACACAGTAATGAAATAGGAGTTGCTGGAAGATACCACAGTATGCACTGAGAGACACATTATCCCTGAAACTGTGGGATAGTATTTGATTGGAAGCGAAACTCCAAGCTGTCAGCTGAATATACTGTTGAAAATGTTTTACCTGATAAAGATTAATATTTCTGTTCCGAGTGTCTTTTTATCAAGGCATCCCTTTCAAATAGTACAGCAGGTCCTGCACATTTCTAAAGGCTACACGTAATGTTAAGCAATACAGTCTGGTCCAAGATCTATTCCATCGTGTGACTAGTCAAGGAAGGCGCACTGATGCATGTCATCTATGTTCTGTCACCTCCTGTATTTTCCCCATGAGTATTAAGTAGGATATACAAAGGGCCGTCCCTATAATAAGGCAGCCTGAGCCGGTCTCCTCAGGCGGCATCTCACTGGGGGCAACAGGTGTGGGGGGTGACAGAGGGGTGGACACAGCATCCCAGGTTGCTAAGAGCTCTTAGCAACCTGTGATGCTCTGTCCGTCTTTCCACCCAGCCCACTGATGTTATCGGTTGCCAGGGAGCTGAGCGTGCCACCAAGCTCCTCGCAACCAGTGACGTCAGTGAGCTAGGCTAGGCTCTAACACAGTCGCCCATCCCACCGCATCCGCTCCCTCCACTTGGACGAACGCTATCAGCAAAGCTATCGGGCACAAGCAGTGTTAAGTTGCATACCTGTCATAGACCAGAGCATCTTTTTATGCTTTGGTGTTCCGATATCCAAAGACATTTTTTTCACAGAGAAAGTAGATATTTTCTGTGAAAGGAACCTTTCACTGCACTCTATTTCCTATTAGCAGGGTGATCGGTCATCTCACTGCTACCCTGCAGTTCAATGCAGGCAGCGCTGATGTCACATACTGGCGTGGTTTACACAGCCTTTTCCCACCCAGAATAAACCTGTTCATAATTACCCCATTGCTTCCTCTCTCATGCAGCTTATCACAGTGTTACTTACTTGGCCGCCCACAATAGTTCCAGCAACTACCAAGATTTTCAGCCAGGTGACTCTAGGGAGTTGTAATCTGGCAGGGCACATCATCGTGTAAAAGAACACCTGCTGGGCCCCTGCCAATCTCTCCCACTGGCTGCTACTATAACTTGGAATGGAGTCCCTGAGGTAACATCACATTGAGAAAAAAACTACCATTCAATCACACCAGAATGCTCTTATTTTATTTTATATCAAGTCAAAACTTGTGATGTGACAACTGTAGAATACTGCCATTCTAAAACTGATCTCTGCAAATTAGCATTTTCTTTGTTCTGCATGATAATTCTTTTCTTACAAAAATACATTTATAAAAAATAAAAATACATTCACCTGGTGCTTTTTGTTTCTTTTCAAACTGCACTGCAAGCTTTGAAACACCCTGGATGTTCTAAAACACAAAAACAAGACTACCTCATGACTACATTGTCTGTATATTCTGATGAGTATTGTTTTTTTATCAACCATGACACACTGGTAAATTGAGGTAGGGTATTTATTAGTGATGCACCGATACCGATATTAGTATAATGACGTTTAATGACTCGCCGTCCGACTTCCTGATTGGTTGGGTGGCTGGCCAATCAAGAAGCAGGGCGGTGAGTCATTACCCTCCCCCGGCTTCCTGATTGGTCATAAAGCCGGCTCTATCCTCCCTCGTCACCTGGCATGGAGCTGGTTTCCAGGCTAATCAGGAAGCCGGGCAGCGTGCAATGACTCTCCGCCCGGCTTCCTGATTGGTCGGGAAGCTGGCCAATCAGGAAGCTGGGCGGCCAGTCATTATCTACCCCCCGTCTTTCTGATTGATCAGAAAGCCGGCTCCATGCTTCTTCATCACCTGGTGACGAGGGCGCATGGAGACGGCTTACCGGCTAATCAGGAAGCTGGGCTGCGAGTCAATACTGGGTGGCGAGTACCAAAAAAAATATCGGTGCTCATACTCAATACCGAAAAATCAGTATCTATGTAAAGGGGTAGTGCTGTACTGCATTTGTTGAGTCCTTTGCTGTTGTACTGTATCCAAGCATAAACAATGTAATTTATGTCATAACACTCTCTCACCTTCTCTCTGAACTGGCAGTTTTTGTTACAAGCCTTTACACCCTTATATATGAGGGCCAATTGAGTTGACCTGTGAAAATGTACCAAACCGGAACCACTGTTCACAGAAGTTTGGGTTAGGCTTTTAACTGAATCAAGGAATTTGATTGATTGCTATTGAAAACATCTCTACTATTTGCCCAATTATTCATAAATAAGCCTCTGTGCTTGCAGTAAACATTGAACACAGTAGGCTAGGTTCACACCTAAGCGACTGAGCTGGTGAGCTGTTTTTGCGCGGTTAATAGGATTTTGTTCTTACCGCAAAATCCTTTTATCTAAGTCCACTGAGGGACACAGCTCTGAAGAATTCTAAAATGGACTGTGGGTTATACTGCTACCTCCAGGAGAAATGCACACTAAGCAAAAAACTAAAAGCATAACCCCTCCCACCTCACACCTGCCTGTTGTAGCAAGCAGTATGACAGGAAATGAGGGGAGGGAGGTGTGTGCCTCAATGGACTCCAAGAATAGAATTTTCATAAGCTTGAAAGACAAATCCACTTACAAATAGAAGATGAACAACCTTTTCTAAGACCTTCAGGTAGAACAAATACAAATCTGGATGCCTACAGGGAGCTGTGGCTGACAGATAAACTCTAATGCATAACATCCAAACAATGAAGAGAAATTTATTTAGGATGAACAAGAGCTGGACATAGTGAAGTTTTACCTTCACTATGTCCAGCTCTTGTTCATCCTAATGTCCAATGTCTTCATTAAAATGAAAGGTCGAAACACCCGGCTTAAATAGGAAACACACAGTCTTAAAGGAGAACTATGAGGTGAGTGCTTTTCACTCACCTCATAGTTCTAGCCGACCTGTGACAATGAGACTGTCACAGGTCGGCTCAGTAGATCGGGAGGTGAGCAAACACATACCGGCGTTCGTTCACCTCTCGATCCTGTCACAGCTCTCTGCCGTGACAGGGGAGGGGCTGGATTCCCCCCTCCCCGCTCCGATCAAGTGGCCAAAGTCTGGGAAATAGGGACTGTAGCGAATAATGGTTAAAGAGCCGAACCAGTTAAAAAATAAATGGTACAAGAAAGTCAGTAGATCCTTAAACGTAGGAAAATCATCAACCGGAATAGTCAACACCTTGCCAAGATGAGAAATTGGAGAATCAACTTCAGGAGCAATGGACCATTTTTAACAAAATTATCCGGAGACGGATAAAGGGACTTGAAGCATCTAGGAACCAGAAATTGCGTATCTGGCATCTTCCAATCCTTACACAGTACAAAAATAGGATGCAGAGGAAAAACCTTGCAGACACGCTCAGGATTAGGTGAACCTAGACAAGAAATAGCAGAAGTAGAAATAACAGCAGAATCCTCTAATAATAAAGAGAAATACACAGCCTCAATCAAGAAGGCTACCGCTGCTTTTGAATCGGTCACAGCCCAGCCACTGTATCAATGACATGGCATCAGGTTTATGACAAGCATACATTTGGTGTATTGTATTCATGAGCTGAATCTATGTGCTAAGTTCCTTAATCAAGGAAGGAAAGAGTGTGCTCCCCAGGCACCCAGATATGTATTCTGGAACAACAGCAAAAAGTTTCCAAGCACACTCACCAGCCAGCATGCAAAAAAACCTGCCTAACCATTAAGGTTAAAAACCAGAGGTTTTAGTTACACGTCTTCTGCAGAATATGTGAAAGCCGCACCACCTCGCCAAGGCACCTCTATATAGCGCGGTCCAAACTCTAACCTATGAAAGTCTCCATCTTGGAACACATGTAGCAAAAGATAAAATTGCAGGTTCGCCAGGAGGCAGCCCAAACCCCTAAAGGCATAGGGACACAAAAGGGACCACGCACATCACAATGGCAGCTGAGACTCCCAATGTGTCACTGCATCAAATCAGACAGACAAACCAAATGGCAAACACACTCATCAACTCATAACCAGCTTTAAAGCAAGGTGCACATGGAAGGGCTTTAAACAGCACAACAGCCACCGCTACAACAGTACAACAGTATTCTGGAACAGCCACCGCTTTATGTATTTGCACATACTTCCTGAGACTCATCTGTATGGATAGTATGACAACCTACTGACTTGGTGATAATTCACAGATAGTGTCCAACTCACTAAGAAGACTCGGAGTAGAATCCAATGTAGTTTATTTGCCTTCACAATACAATGGATGTGATTCTTGTCATTCTTAGAGATGAAAAAGGCATTCCTATCTTTGCTTATAACAGGTTAAACTGAGCCCCTCTTACCTCAGTGAGAGATGAAACAGAAAGGAAATAGAGAAGAGAGGCTGGGAAGGTCTAGCAGAAGACTGTACCAATTGTTCAGAAAACAGCAGGGCTGAATGGAAGATACCACTAGTAGCTAGGAATACAGCATAACACAATGAAATGCAATAATATATATATGCAGTGTAACTAAAACAGCAGAATGAATAAAAGATGGCATTGGCAGCACAATAGATGTCACCAATGTCTGACCGCTATATTTTCACGAGTGCTCCTTACTGAGTGAAAACCATGTCATCAGCATCCAGGGAGGAGGAGAACAATAAACAGCTACAGTTTTTTTCCCAGTACGCCCGAGCAGAAATAAAGTGGAGAACCTCCCCATGTGACCAACTTATAAAGTGCATAAAGTATAACAAGCACAGGTCACCACAGCAACACCTCAGAGGCCTTATAATGGACAGGTCACTTGTGACTGGAAGAACCAGAAACATCAGGGACACCAATGTAAAGCCCAAATGTCACAAGTTTTTCATAAAACCAATAGTAAGAGATGCAAAGTAGGAAAGGAAAAAAAACACACATTGCCCTGCTAATAGCAGTCTGTTCTGACAATTCTGGCTCAGACAGATTCAGACACAATAATACTCATGGCTAGGGTTGCCACCTGTCCAGGATTCACCCGGACAGTTCGGGTTTTGAATGCTGTGTCCGGCTTTCATGGCATCAGAAACCCGGACACAAGATGTCAGGCAGACAGGGGCAACCAAAATTAAGATAGGGGCTACTAACCCCCCCCCCCCCCCCCCCCCACACCAACCACCCAACACAACC
>NW_017307866.1:344570-355697 GCF_000935625.1 Nanorana parkeri
AGGGGCTACTGGCCCACACACTAAAAAAGTATCAACTGTGATATTTACATATGAATGGGCGGCACTATTTACATATAAATAAGCCGCAACTCATTCCCCCAAGAAAAAATGTCTGCGCGTCACTAGAGTGTTCGGGTTTCACTTGAAGAAAAGGTGGCAAACCTACTCACGGCCCTGACTGGTGAGTAAAAAATATGAGGTACTGCAACCCCCTGCTGCAGACAGGAGAATATTTGAAGAATGGCGCTGTAAATAATAATAATATAAAAAACAGGATATCTCTGTTCTCCCCAATAAGAAACATGAAATCGGGGCAAAGAGGAAGCATAGGAAGCGAAGTCGAAACTGCTCTGTTCACTTTCACTGCTGAGAGAAACTTACTACAACGCTCTGAGGAAACCAGAAAAATGGACTCCGCATGTTTGCACATGTGTGTAGATAAAAACAAGTGTGTTATCAAATCAAAGTCCCGGCCTCTCAAAAAGATGGAGGGAAATATAAATAAAATCATTCAAAGGCCACATAAAATGGAATTTAGCACACAGCCCAAGTTAAAAAAAAAGGAGGGAAAACATCCAACTTTATAAACATTAGGGAAATACATAGAGGGGTATTTATCAAGACTGGAGCAGACAAAATCTGGAGCAGCTGTACATGGCAACCAATCAGCATCCACCTTTCATTTTCAAAGCTTAACTCAACAAACTGAAGAGAAAAGCTGATTGGTTGCGATTGGCAACTGCTCCAGATTTTGTCTGCTCCACTTTTGATAAATGCCCCCCATTTTTTTTACTCACGACGCCATGACCCCGTTCCCCCCGTTCCTGACATAACAACAGGAATCCCCAGAGAATACTGGCCGGACCACTAAATGATGAAAACAGGAACAAAGGACTACGGCAGGGCAAAGCATAAGTACTGAGACCAGAAACAACCTACTTCATGACAACTAGAGAAACTTCCAGGATTTAACGTATCCAGCATGAATCTCTCAGTCTTGTCGGCTAGCTACAGAGACTCCCAGGATTTAATAATTTCCGGCATGAATCAACTAGCAGCTCTTGGTAGTAGAATCTTCAACCAAGGAACAAAATACCTAAAATATTAAAGCAGAAGAGAGACATTCATTCTCCCGAAGACACTAAGCAAAACTGGCAGGTGAGGTGGGAGGGGTTTTGTCCTTAAAGTGGCAAGCTTTTAATTTTTTTGCCTAGCGTCTATTTCTCCCGAAGGCAGCAGCATAACCCTATGTAACGGGAAAAGAAATGGTTTGGCTAAAAGGGTTAGCCACACCAAGAGGTCACTTAATGGGACGGGACAGACAAGGTATATATTAAATGCGTTTTATTGTACAAAAGTATCAAAATTATCAAAATATTTAGTGAAGAGACCACCGTCCATTACCAATAGATTAAAATACACACATTGTCTGCAGACTTCAAGATGCGTTTTGCATAGTAACCCTATGGGGTTGATTTACTAACCTAAACACACACACACACCAGGTGTGTGTGATTTTCACACAGGAAAACGTATTTATCAACCAAAAAGTCTCTAAAAGCATATTTCCACTAATGCCATGTATGGAAAAATCATGCACATGATTCATATATAATGCTGCTTCACAGTTTAGACAAAAATGGTTAGCTCATGCATTTACATTCCTTGCATTCATCAACGCAAGCAACACAACATAGAGCTAATTTACCCAACATCACCTTGGAATTCCTTCAGGGCTTTGCACAACACACCTGCTGGGTGTGTACACACTACAAAGGTGTTTAGATTCCACCCATAGATCATGCTGGGAGGGAACACACTGCAGAGGTGTATACACGTCCGTGGTGTGTTTATAAGGTTAGTAATTCAACCCCTATGTCTCAAAATTCTTCAGTGCTGTATCCGTCAATGGACGATAGAGAAATTAATGTGATCACAATATCTGTACACTATAAAATATTATATAGGCTATTGATATATATCACAACCGCTCACTGTGGTGCTGCTTAAGAATGTACCACACTGAAGGAAGCCTTTTTATCCTCTCAGTAGTGATCCTTATTTGTCAAGGGGAAAAGGGCCTGTGGAGCATTTTCCCCCAATGCTTGTGCAGCCTGTTTATAGCTCATAGCCTGCTGTTCTTAGCCCGTGGTACAAAAGACCTGCTACAAGTGGGCAACTGTCTTGTAAAACTGGGAATTCTTTGTAAATCAGATTTCTTCTTACAATATGGTCAATTTGGGGAAAGTAATTACAAGGCACAAAGACATTTCTCCACCAAAAACAGAACACACTGTCATCAACTTACAGGATGCTTTGCTGAGAGCCGGCCACTTACAGTTCCTGTCTGATTCCAAGTGGGAGAAACACAACCCTGTCAGACATGAATGTAACATTACTGAAACTGTCACAGCAATTTTCACAGCACTAACATTCAACAAAATACAGGCTTGTACCCTGTAATGCTTAAAGTGACACTAAAGGATATCCCCCCCCAATACTAGTGTAAGGACTTACCTTAAATGACGCCTCTCGATCTGATCATCTTGTTCTTTCCAGTAGTTTTCAGGAGTCCCTCCAACGCTGGTGCAGGTCTCCGATGCAGCGCTGACTGCTGTGTCGTCTGTGTCCCACGGTGTCTGTGCGAGTGCACGCTGTCAGCATTGACTTACCTTGTGTCTCTCCTCGTCTCCCGGCCGGAGATCTCTACTGCGCATGCGCCCGCCTGCGATTTTCACATCTTCGGACGGTATCGCGCGGCTCAGGCACAGGTAAGTTTTAACCTTTTTCGTAACTTTTAAAGAAAATGTTTTTGCATATATCTACTGCTTGCTAGCAGTAGATATATGCAAAACCACCCAAGGGTTTAATTATGCTTTCATTTTTTTTTGGGTGCAGATCAGGTTGTACAAATGGGGTCAGGTGTCCAATCTGGTAGAGTATGTGCAGTTGGTGTCGCCCAAGTGTCTCATCACAGTATCTGCAGCGCCAAACCAGGGATCATGGTATGGAGTTAATAACGTGAACATTGTGCATGGAACACAGTGGGACCGCCAGGGAATATGGAGAGATGAGGGGATGAATTACTATATGATAAGCAATATTATTCTAGCAGTTTTTTTCTGTAGTGGAAAATAAAGACTGGCCCGCTATTAAATAAAATATGGACAAAGAAAAAACTACTACAGTGCACAGGATACAACACAAAACTCGGAAAATTAAAGAGCCCAACATATGGACTAAAACTGTGAAATAAAAGTTATACAGAAACACCGGTATATATATCGACAGTATTAATGGGAAACATGTTTAAAGCTTAATGCCAGGCTTGCACAGATTTATTTCCTTCACTGAGATTGCTTACTCTGATTTCACTTCACATTGTGAGAGTCTGACAGTGTGCAATAGAAACTGCAACAAGTCAGATAGAGCCTTCCTCATTACCTGGCTGGAAGTCCAGAATCATCAAGTCCTACCCTTCCCAGTCTTACTATCCCTAGCCTACCTCCTTTATTCATTGGATTTCAGTTCTTTTAATAATGGAGGATCGGCATTACATGTGGGCATTACCTAGGGCGGTCTGCTGGACAATCCCTCCCACATGCCATGATATACCAACAACTGCATTGAGAAGGACAGAGACCCACTAATTACATCACTGGGTTTAAAAATGTGTTATTAAAAAAAAAATGTTTTATCTAAAAAAATAACTTGTACGTTGATAAGGGGGAGGGAGGAACCAGGGAAGGCATCAGCAGATTAAAGGAGAACTCCAGTGAAAACATTTATTAACCCTTGCAGTGGGGCTACCCCATGCACTTCAAGGGTTAACTATTCACTTTTGTCCAAGTTATACTCACCCAAACTACTGAGCCGACTCCCTGCTTCTCCGGTCACTGAAGAATGTCTCCTCCTCTGCTGCACAGATGAAATGCTCCTCAGTATCCTTATGACTATACATTTGTATAGAACATGATAACACAAGGATTCTTAGACTGCTGCAGAGTAGGGGGAAAGAGGCGCTAGGGACCAGTCTAAGAACAAGCCGGATCGAATGATCAGGTGAGTATAACTTTTTATTTTAGCACCTAGACACAAACGAGCAGTTAACCCTTTCAGTGGGGCTACCCTGAAGTTCTTTTCTAAACTTCAGCTTTAAAGGGTGTTTGCATCCAGCTCCAAATTTCACTTTCTGCCAGCTAAGCACCGTTGAAACAAATACACGGCATTCCTTGACAGAGGTTGTCAAGATGCAATTCACAAGTCCGACTTCCTCAACTCATAATTATGTCAGTGGCTGACTCAGCCTCTAGCTGACTCTTCTATATGCCTTTCAGCTAAGAAAACTAATAAACAGCAAGAATTTGAGTCAATGGCAGCATGAAAATAGCTGTCGAGGGAATATTTGTAATTGTTTCAACAGAATTTTGTAGCCGGATAGAAAAACAGTTTGAAGAGTATATAATGTAAAGGTATATAGCGGGAACTTTTTTTTCTGATTTTATTCCACCAATAGTGTCAGGAAGCTACTTATTTATGTTGTTAATGTTAATAAACTTAAATGATTAATCTTACAGCATTTCTTTCAGAACTAAAAGCAATAAAAGTCAGAAAACATTCCACCAGTTAGTAAAAGCACAAATTCTTTGTGCTTGTGCTTCAGAAGTTGTACCTACCTTAATCATACAGGTTGAAAGTCCATCAACAAAAGTTGATTTTATCTTTTGTATCTTAAAAAGAAAATATAGTTATAGTTATATTTTCAGATTCTGCTACCTGTCTCATCACAAAACGAATACATCAGTTTACACAAACCTTTCTGATATATTATCTGAGCAAATTCTATTGTGGAAATATATTGTATATTTATTGAATTTCGTTCTTCCCTGTACACTACCTACAAAACAGTCCATCATTGAATTTACTTCCACAAAAATGGCCATCTAAATATAATTCCAAGAACTAATAGTATCAATATGAATCATGTATATCATCAGATGTTATAATAAAGCTTACTTGTCTGAACTGTAAAATGATTCCGGGTAGAGGATGAAGATCTTTAAGTAGATGCAGCTTTGGAGAGAAAAAAAAAGTGTTAAAACCTCACTGGTGAGATCTGTAGTTTGCAAACCTTTGATCCAAAAATCTAAAAGATGGAAACAGAAAAAAAATCTTAGTGTTTTTTTCTACTGAAATGTAATTGATACTGTATAGAGCTGGATAGTGACGTTGTAGGTAAGAAGGAATAGAGACCACCACTCTTCTTTTATTCTAAATCAAGAATGTCAGCCTCACGTGAAACAGAGGGTCAGACTGAGAGGAATTACAGTAATTGTAATCGCTGAAGGGCCTATTTATAAACAATTCACAGGGCGCTTCTTACAAATGTAGTTTGTTGTTGTAATAATACATTGTAGCTACAACACAAGGAGCATAGGAAATAAATATTGATTAAAAGAAAACTTTGGGGGTAACCTTTTTTCCCCATAGATCTCTTCAGGGTCACGGGAGGACATATACTAACCTCCTCCCGTGACCCAAAACTCAGTACATAGAGGGCTAATGCCCGCTGTATACTAAGAGCACCACAGTCAGGACTGATCCCGACAATACTGTCGAGGTCCACCCCACTGGCTGATTGACAGCGGGCTCTGCCTATCTAGAGGCGGAGCCAGCTGTGCCCGCCCCCTCCCCGTCCGAGTGGACATCCTGTCAACTCAGCGCTGGAGGATCGGAGCGGGGAGGGGGGGAATCCCTGCGGGGAGCGGTGACTGACAGTCAATGTTCTCTGCAGGGAGAGGATCGGAAAGTCAGCGATCAGTGATATGTGCTCACTGACTTCCCGATCAATAGAGCCGACGTGTGACAGCTTCAGTGTCACACGTCGGCTCTAACTATGGGGATGAGTGTAATTCACTCACACCATAGTTCCCCTTTAACTATGCTCCTCAGCTTCATCTAAAGTTCATAATATATTTTTCAGCAAACTAGGAAACTCCATCTAGTTGTCATAATATATTATTACAACAACAACAAACTACATTCCAACTGGGAAACTCCATCTAGTGGCCACAGAATATTATTTACAACAATCTACATCTGAGAATATCCATCGAGTGACCATAATGTATTATTACAACAAACTACATACCCACTGGGAAACTCCATCTAGTTGTCATAATGTATTATTACAACAACAACAAACTACATTCCAACTGGGAAACTCCATCTAGTTGTCATAATGTATTATTACAACAAACTACATCTGTAATGGAAATCTCCATCTAGTGGCCATAATGTATTATTACATCACTACATTCGAACTAGGAAAAATATAATCAGAACATTTGTTTTTGGCATTATTCACCTAAAAGGAATGCTCACAGATATTGGCAGGGCAAGAGGCCCTATGAATTGTTTACAAATAAACCCCATAAAGTGACATTTAGTTTATTCAATTGCTGTATATCACTTTTTTTCCTCCTATACCTTTTCATCCTTTATTGCATCTTGGTGCTGCCGATCTTCAGCAGCCACTGTGTAGCCACCTCCTCTCTACATTCATGCAATCCAGAGATGGATGCATGGCATTTCTCAGGGCGGATTTCCTGATGGTATCAACAGTGGACTAAGCCTGCATAATTTGTGTTGAAAGGGCCACTTATAGTCTCCACTGGAAGCCTAAGTACAACAACAAACTACATTCCAACTGGGAAACTCCATCTAGTTGTCATAATGTATTATTACAACAAACTACATCTGTAATGGAAATCTCCATCTAGTGGCCATAATGTATTATTACATCACTACATTCGAACTAGGAAAAATATAATCAGAACATTTGTTTTTGGCATTATTCACCTAAAAGGAATGCTCACAGATATTGGCAGGGCAAGAGGCCCTATGAATTGTTTACAAATAAACCCCATAAAGTGACATTTAGTTTATTCAATTGCTGTATATCACTTTTTTTCCTCCTATACCTTTTCATCCTTTATTGCATCTTGGTGCTGCCGATCTTCAGCAGCCACTGTGTAGCCACCTCCTCTCTACATTCATGCAATCCAGAGATGGATGCATGGCATTTCTCAGGGCGGATTTCCTGATGGTATCAACAGTGGACTAAGCCTGCATAATTTGTGTTGAAAGGGCCACTTATAGTCTCCACTGGAAGCCTAAGTAACACAGTGACAATGTGACTGAGAGAAGACAGAGGCAAGCGTTATCACCCAATAACCGGATGTGACTGAATGAAGATCTTAATGTCAGGATCATAAAGTATAATTATAATGAAATTACATGAACATGTTAAAGCTTATATGAGATTTGGGTTTTTCACATACTTTAATCTTGAGGGGCAATATTATGTTTACTGGGGACTATCTGTGTAAAAAAAGATTATAGCACTTCAGTATTTAATATTAACAATTATACACTTTATTCCCATCCTTAAATCATTTCCTGAATAGGCTGCAAAATTACAGTGTGTAGTTTTTATTGGCTGGAAAACAGCTGGGACCTTGTTCCAATTTGAATGATTAAAGACAGCAAAGAGGGGGCGAGAAACCTGCATGCAGCCCAAAACACACTGGTTCAATGGAGATAAAGTTTTCATCGGAATGTGGGAAAAAACCCCGATCTTGAGCTGGTCTGTAGCACATGGATCAACGACTTGGCTGATCAACTCTATCAATAGCTGAAACTGTCACTTCCTGTAAGCCACATTTACACTCATTTACTGATACTATTATATACGGTTATATGTTACCCTCTTCTTTGGGAAAGAATTCCAAGGTCTGATTTGTAATATGTTTCTATATCTGCCAAAACCCCCTGCGGATACTAGGCACCAAAACAGATGATAAGTTCCTAACAATTTAACCTGCAGCATCTAGGCTCAGACTGATACTACAAGCAACTTTTACACCACAGTGCCCAGCTGGGAAAGCATTAAAAAACAG
This sequence comes from Nanorana parkeri, assembly GCF_000935625.1. Taxonomy (NCBI): domain Eukaryota; kingdom Metazoa; phylum Chordata; class Amphibia; order Anura; family Dicroglossidae; genus Nanorana; species Nanorana parkeri. The sequence goes on from NW_017307866.1 coordinate 352,532, forward strand.
ATGGAACGCAGATGGAACAGTCTGGGATTACACAGGTGCAGGGTAGATTTTCCCATCCAGTGACTTTTGGCGCAAAGGAACAAGCAGTATCTTTGCTGGTGGCACAATGGTCTCCCTTCTGGTCTAAGTGTCAGAACAATACACCTGCATAGGCTTTAGTTCCTTGGAAAGGTTAAGAACAAATGTTTCATTCTGGGTTACTCATAATTGAATCCTTCTTAATACATTTTTTTATCTGCAGAGTACACAGGTTCAATGTTTTGGGTAAAAAAAATATATAATCAGGATGTCTTTCAGCACATAAGCCCATACAATTTACCAAGTGACCCAGATTTTAAAAGATGCAGCGTACATTTGTAAAAATGCAAAGAACTTTATAAACAGCTTAAAATATGTTATTGATTACCGCTGGCTCTGCTGTAGATGGAAAGTGGCACAGGTTTGTCCGAGGAAGCTTGGTCTTGCACTGGAGATGCAAATGCAACTTTTCATAAAGTACCTACATTAAAAAATTATAATTGGAGGAGGAAGATCAATGTAATACAGTACCAGGGATTCAGGATTCTGTCAAATACAAATTAATATTGAACTAAATATGTCCTCTGATTATAAACATGTAAGAAAACATGAAGCCTTGCCAACCTGTTAATGTTCTATATTAAGGGGGCATACCCTGTGGCAGCCATCCTAATCCTGGCTTTAGTACTTAGTGGGTCACCAATGTGGAAGAAGTATGCAGCAAGAGGAGCTGGAAAATCCAAACCACATATTTGTGGTTCAGTGAATGACAGCCACCAAAATCTGCACCAATAAATCTGCCTACATTTTCCCATGGATCTATCCTCACAAGTTTACTTTGAAGTGAAACTTCATGCAAAAATCAATATATAATGTTGAAATACACATCTTAATTGTTACAGGAATTACTTAATTAGAAGGCATGCCTGTTGCCCGTTTGACTGTGCAGTTTGGAAGCCATAAGACTGGCTGTACACAAAACAGCAAACATATATGTATTTTAATAGTTTATCAGGGTTTGTTCACAACAGCATTGTTGTTAGGCATCGTTGGTGCTTCAGTTCACACCAACATGCTGACGTGCAAAGAGTTAAAAAAAAAGTGTCAAGTAAAATAAAGTTTAAAAAAAGGGGAACAAAATGCTTCTTACAAAGCATCACAGCATGTGTGCACAATGCTCACCAGCGTGTGCACGTTCGTTCAGTGCACCTTAATGCGCACTCCTCACTTCCTGTCACAGTGACAACAGTTTTACCAGGTAAGTTAGAGCACTAAAAATCCAACAATGGTTCTAATTCTTCTCCACTCTACTCGAAACTCATAAAGATGACTCTCATTTAACAAAGTTGATGAGACCTTTTTCCTGGGACCTGTGCACCTGATATCCTGGGCAGACAACCGAGAGAGCTTGCACAGGTCTGCAACAGATTGATCACCGAAGAGAAGACAAAATAGAAGTAGTTTAAATAGAAGTGGTCAGGGTCAGGTTGCATTGGCAGGAGCAAAGGGTAAGAGAAGTAATACTACCTCTTCTTGTACCCCACAGAACTCAAGAACATGAACTTCTTAAGTTCTGTGGGGTACAAGAAGAGGTAGTATTACTGCTCTTACCCTTTGCTCTGGCAATTAAACCTGACCTGATTCGTGACTGATTGTGTCCCTAATTTGCTTGATTTGCTTTGTCCCTCTATGTGTTGCTCATAGTAACGAGATCATTTATTTTTTCCTGTACAGGTGAAAAATGAAAGAAGGAACCAGATAAGCAAATAAGGCCCAGCGTATTCTGCAATTATTATGTCAACATATGCGTGTTTCATGCAGGAGTTCCTCCGATTTGTACTATGGCCACTTGTCAGGTTCAGTTTGCATACAGTAAACAGCACAGCCAGCATTCACAGAGATCACAATTCATTTATTTCACCTTTTCTGATTATCTACTCATAGATAAGTAAACATGCCCACCTCCCTAAGTTCTTTACTGCTCGTTAATCTGAACTTTTCGCCTGCAGCAAGGTGGGCCTCATGTTCCAGGTCTTTAAGATGAATCTACAAAACAGAATGTGCGTATTAAATAAAAGGGCATATTACCATAAAATGTGCTGTTCAGGCACTAAATAACTACACAATACTCTGGGATCATGCAATTACTACATTCTGAATGACAACCCAATGCACATCTACTATATAAACAAATGCATCTGCCCAGATGTGAATTCAATATGCTTTTTTATAAACGTATGGACCTATCTAGAATGAGCTGCCTTGACGCAAGTCAATGCAAGAAAAACACATTAACGGTCCCCTGTAAAGTAGCAGCCAGACTAAAAAAGAGAACCAACAATAGGAGTCAATCAGACTCTGCTGTGTTCCACATGTGCTGAACATGCTGACAGAAGGGGCAAGCAGAATGGGCAGAGGGATGGCCTCATCAGTGTTCCGCTCCACTGTCTATTTGGCAGACATGATTCAAGCGTTCTTGACCATGTTGTGTTGCCACTGCCACAGAGAGCAAGGATCTGGCTATGCAGTCTTGCAGACAGGCTATTTATCTCTCTGGAAATAAAAATGTAAAATTAGATAACAATTAAACAAATAAAAAACTTGTTTAAAGGCAGTGGTCCCCAAACTGCAGCTGTTTGCTTGCCTTTATCTGGGGCTTTGGGCATTATTCCTTCCACTGACACCAATGCACTATTCCTTCCACTGACACCAATGCACTATTCCTTCCACTGACACCAATGCACTAATTCTTTCACTGACACCAGTGATGCACTATGCCTTCCACTGACACCAACGATGCACTATACCTTCCACTGACACCACTGATGCTCTATACCTTTAACTGACACCAGTGATGCACTATACCTTCCACTGACACCAGTGATGCACTATACCTTCCACTAAAACCAGTGATGCATTATACCTTTCACTGACACCAGTGATGCACTATACCTTCCACTGACACCAGTGATGCACTATACCTTCCACTGACACCAGTGATGCATTATACCTTTCACTGACACCAGTGATGCACTATACCTTTCACTGACACAAGTGATGCACAATTTCTCCCACTTATACAAGTGACGTGGCACAATTCCTCCCAATTATACAAGTGACGGGACACAATTCCTTCCAATTATACAAG
>NW_017307867.1:0-41620 GCF_000935625.1 Nanorana parkeri
ACAACTTATCCTTTCTTTTTCTTCCCTATCCCTTACTCTATTCCAATGAGGACCCCGGCCCTAGGGATTGGCAGAAAGAGTGCTGGCCTCCACAAACCAGAAACACTTCCACCATGTGTTCTACTGATTTTACCATCTTTCAGTGAGCCAGTATTTTCACCACGCTCCCTGGTGATTCTCACAGGGAGCTGCTCCTAGCTTGGATCAGGTGATGATGTGATGACGTCACCACGGGAGCGCTGTTATCAGCACCCACACAAGCCCCCAGCGTCAGTGTAAGCCTGCAGGGCTGTATTAGCTGCTGGGGGCACGATATCGAGAGAGAGGAACGGTTACCTTACTACGCTGACCGTCAACGTCTTGTATCTACTCCCAATCTTTTGCGAGAAGAAATAACCATTGCTTGATCTGACCACAAAATGGCCCATTTTGATCCCATACCTATAGGAACTGTGCATCTGCATATAAAGAAAAGATGGAGCTACATTAAAAAAATGTGCAAACGTTTTACTAAGTTTTTATGCACGCAATCATTTAAAAATCTCAAATGACCAATATGATGAAAGGTGTGTTGCCTCCAGCAGTTGTATGGTCATTGTTGCATTGGTATTATTATGTTTGATATAGTTAATGTTTATTCTGCTGCCATCTTGAGGTTATTAAGTTTACTACACCATCTTTTCTGTGTTCCTTACCTTTGTTTGATGTAACCTGCTTCATCAGTGTAAGATATAGCCATCTTTTGCCACATGTGCACATGAGGCTAAAAGGAAACAATATTCATTTTGAACCCTTCAAATACCTCAGTACACCCATCTGCCACATTCTATTGTTTGCCAGAACCTGCTGCTTTTAATAATGATTATCTGATGAAGTTTGTCTGCGGTGATTGTATCTGCTACACAGGCCAGGTATAGAGGTCTCAGGAAGGGCTAATTCTCCATTTCAATAGTAGGAATCAGAATAAAAGTAAAGCTGTAATTTTACATCAAGACTGAAATTTCATTTCCATACCATATGTTTTTCTTGGAAAGAAAAATCTGTGGAAATTTAATAATGGTAACAGTGAAATCTCTAGTTCTGCAGTGACTATGGATACAGCAGCTATGCACAGTTTGCCTCCTGATTCAGTGTAGCTCACTGGTAATTCCATCTAATGTCTACTGACATCTTTATGTTCCGGCATCTGCTTGAAGCACACTTGTTGCTTGCCCTATAGATATTCTCCTATCAGTTTCTATTATATTCAATTGTGCAAACATAAACCATTTTCCAATTGAAATAGGGTGCAATTTTGAAGTTGAATATGTAATTGTAAAAAATGGCAAACAAATAGAAAATGTCAAGAAAGGTTACTTCAGGCAACTGCTGAAACTGCATTCATATATTTGGACTATTGCTTTTGGCTAGTTCCAGTCAAAACACTTATTACAGTGATGTATGTTGACTTCAAGTGTGTGCTAACATGGCTATGTGTAAGAAATGCCTGTAATTGTTTTTAGAATGCTGGTATTATAATTGGCTGTTTTGGTATTTTTGGGGGGTTCAGTAACTGATGCACATTCTTTTAGATACAAGACATTTATTAAAGTTTTTTTCAATCCTGTGTTAATGACAGCAATCATTTATATTTCTTATATCCCTTTAGACATCTATGGATCTGTCCCTTTTTGGATTTGACACTGTGAAGTTACTTTATCTAGCTCATTCTATTTTTCACTTACTTAATGCTGTATCCTTTTAATGCATTCTTACTGGTCTGTCATTTGATAATGCCGAAAGAGCCACATTTCAGCTGATACATCGGCCCATTCCTGGTTTCTTTTATCCCCGGTGGGCGCTGTTCCAGCGGGGAGAAAAGAAAGTGACAGCCGGCCGAGCGCTGCAGTCGCCTATTACAGTCCGGCAGAGCGATGTGGGGGCGGAGACATCGCTGTCACAGGGAGCTGGGCTTTCCTCTCTACACCGCTCGATCAGCCTCCTGTGACAGCGTGTCAGAGAGAAAAGCAATGTACACATACTCAGTGATCAGTGATCGCTGAGTGTGTGTACATAATTGAGGATATGTTATGTTAACTATATCCTCAATTATGAATGAATGGGAGTGATCTACATCACCCCCATTCATTCATAATTGTAGTTATAGTAAACAAACAATGTTCTCATGTTATCAATGAACAGGAACACTCATAGAGGATTCCTGTTCATTGATAACAGGGGACACAGAAAAAGAGATTGAGGACTTTGTGTTCTCAATCTCTTTTTCTATTTTAAAAGGGAGATATAAGGGGTCTGTTTAGACCCCTAATATTTCCCAGAAGCCCCTAAAAGTAAAGTAAAAAATAAAAATATTTAATACAAAATGAATTAATAAATAAAAATGAATATAAAAAATTTAAAAAGTATAAAAAATAAAAATATTTTAAAAAATTGAAAAAATAAAAAACATTTTCGGTATTGGTTTCGGTTTCGGCTTGACATTTTTTTTATTTCGGTTTCGTTTCGGTTTTAAAAATTCCATTTCGGTGCACCTCTAGTGTTAACACACATTACTACAAAATATGCTAATGCATGGGTATACGTTCATTGTATGGCACACCAAAGCACAAAAATAGAAGTAAGAGTGTACCTGTGCTATAGCACACCACAATACACCGATGTAAATGCTTTGTGAATTGTGGTGTACTTATAGGTTGAACTCGATGGACATGTGTCTTTTTTCAACCTGACTAACTATGTAATCATGTAACCAAGTAACTTCATGGTAAAAAAAAATAGGGATAAGCTTTAGATTCAGGTCGACTATGAGTCAGGTGGCTTAGGAGGGCCAATCATGGGGTTCTTATGTACCAGTCCCCTCCCTATACAAGTCTGGGTTTCCAGCAGTCTTTGCTCAGTGTGTGTTAGGGAAAGCTCACAGAAGGCAGAGAAAGCTGACTGTTAGTGCTGGTGCTCTGCTCATTTCTGAAAAAAACCCATATCTCTGCTGTTACATGCAGTCACAAAACCGCAAAAAGTGTGTTGTACAGTGGTCGAGAAGATTAGGTAAAGATTTGAGAGATGTGTGTTAACACAGACAGTTAGAAGCTGGTTCTGATTCCTGAGAAAGATGTCCCTCTATTTTTACTTGTAATCACTGACACATTCAGATTGTGTTGTACAGTGATCTAGCAGGTTTATCAGTGATTTTAAAAAAAACATGTCTAGGGACAGTTTTATGTTGGTGGAAATTTCTGACAACATTTTTAGTCACAAAACCAAGACTAAATATCATGCTAACTAACCACAAAGTGTTATCTTTGTTATGCATCTTTTGGAAGTGTTCTTCCAGTATAATAATGTTTGTGACTCACTGGACATGTTTCGCAACATTTTGCAGAATTTCTCAACTGTGTAGTAATTGCGCTCAGAATTTGCAACATTAAAAGGCTTCCAAACTGTTGTACATAGAAAGATAATTCCGATTCATGTCCTCAAATCAACTGAGCACTTCAGGGCTATTCAGCTGTCCTTCAGGAGGTTCCCCGCAAGTTTGCAACAATTTAGAGCCAATTTTCATTATGAAAGCATTTGGGAATAAAACTTAAACTAGCATATTAAATCAGTCACTATATGCATTAGAAATCAGGAATGGAACAGTTTAAGGCCTCAGTCACACGGGCATGCACATACATACGAATGTTCAGGTTAGAGTGTAGCCGCGTGCAGCTGCGTTCTCACATAGGGATGTAAAGGCAGTGGCACATAATTACAGGTTGCCCCTTTCCCTCCTGGGAGCAGGTCTCTGCAGATTTAAACAAATTGATAAATGTTTCCCACTGTGTTTTGCACACTCCTATCGCAGTTTTTTTTCCAGGCATATACCTTTCTGTTTGTGCACCTTGATACCAGTGTTGTCTTCAGTCTTTACTCCAATTTGTGACAATTTGTGATTCTTCAAGCTCATTTTTGTATACAGGTTGAACAAGAAATAATGCCACACTTCCCTCTCTACTTTGAACAATCCAGTGTCCCCATATGGTACTGGTTTGGGTACAGCCACTGTACCAACTTGACTAAATGTGTTTATTTATCTATATAGCACCTACAATTTACGCAGCACTTTACATAGTGGCACATTCACATCAGTCCGTACCCTCAAGGAGCTTACAATCTAAGGTCCCTATCTCACATGCATACATAGAGGGCCAACTTAGAGAGAACCTACCAGCATGTCTTTGGAGTGTGGGAGGAATCCGGAGTACCCGGAGGAAACCCAGGCAAACCCATGCAAACTCCTTGCAGATAGTGACCTGGCTGGGATTTGAACCGGGGACCCCCAATGCTGCAAGGCAGAAGTGTTAACCACTACGCCACTGTGCTGCTAGAGGTGTTGGCACCTCTAGCTCACATAGTGCTCTCCACGGTGTGTCATGATTAACATACGCAAAAGATTTGTTGTAGTTCATGAAGCATGTGAAAGTTCTTTTGAAATCATGACAATTCTCGATGATCCAGCACAGGTTTGTGATATGGTCACAGGTGCCACGATCCTGACGGAAGCCTGCTTGAAGATCTGGTAATTCCCTTTCAATGATCAGTGTCAGATGTTGATGTATGATCATAAAGGGCACTCTTACTAATGCTCTTACTTGCATCCTTCTGTTTACCGGCTGCTTTGGCTATTTTTCTTTTCTTGGCTGCTCTGATTGTTTCATCTTAGAGCCAATTGCATCTCTTCTCTGGCTTTTTGTATGGTATTTGTTGAATTGCTGTTTCAATGATGGTCAATTTAATTTCCTGCCACAGTTCATGTGGGAGTGATTTTGAGTACATCAAATTTCTTTGGTGGTGTTGTCTTTTTGATTTTGTGGTGATGCCAGTGATTCCTACCTCTGCTTCGGTGCTTTTTGAAATTGCTCAATATGTAAATTAGTTTTTTTTAAATAGAACACTTTAATTTGGATTTATTGATTAAAACCTTCCTACTGACTACATACAAAACCACAGCCTATTAAAAGTGCTTACATGCTATACATGGAATCAGTACAACTTCCTGGCTTGTTTCTGTAAAATAAAATGCTACATTTCTTGATTTTAAATCTGCTTGCTGTTTACCCATGAAATTGTGGCCTACTAAAGTAACTCATATTGTGCACATGTACTGAATTTTGTTTCTGCATTTTGATAAAAAACCTGCCTAGTGTCTCCCTTTTGAACTGCGACCTACTGAAGCTGCTTACATAGTCTACATCAAATGTGTTCAATATGTCTGGAGCTTTTTCACTTAAAGATGCACTGCAATTTTGATTTTTTAATTGCAAGTCTGTCTAGTCTTTGAAATTGCAGCCTTCTACAAGAGTTTACATACTGTGGTGCAAGTCTGTACAATATTTCTGGCTGTTGTTGAAATAATACACTGTAAATCATATTTATAATTTGTAATTTATTTTATCTGTAATTTGTTTTATTTTACCTCTATAATGTTAACCATAATGTTTACTTATAAATTCAAATATAACTTTGAGCTTTGTGTTAATTAGACCACATCAGTTAGTTGTTTCTGACAGTCCATTCCAGAGCTGCCTGGAGCTGCCTGGCTTGCACCTGTGGAACAACACCAACCAGTGGACTAGAGAGACATCTCACTGCACTTCTGTGCATGCTGCTTCTGGATGACCTCATTCTTGGCTGATGTTTTTCCTCTACCTCACTTTCCTCCTCTACTATCTCTAGCACCCAGGTCTGCCACATCATTGCTTAAGCCAACTTGGCAGTTAACTGCAAGATTATCACCAATGCCAGTTGGTTCTTTCTGCCTGTTGTCCCCACCCTCTATGCTCCTTTTGCTCCGCTACTCATCCCCAGATTAATTTAATCACTGCACATTCTCCTGCAGCATGTAACCAAAGCTGTGCTGAAATAATTAATCTGACTCTTCCATGCCAGTTTTCTGGGCAACAGCAGAATTAGTTAAAGATGAGGAGGAAGAACAGGGTGCATTTGCAGCTGTAGTTGACAATATGCTGCTCTGCTCCTGGAGGGAAGAGGAGGATGATGAAGGCTTCGATATCCACTCCACTACGTCCTCCACATGCTCTGACTGTATTTCATACACACAGCCAGAAAAGAAAGACAGACAAACTTTGCCTCTGAAGAGGGTAGCCTGACCACCCCTGTGGATATAGAACCTGCTCAGCCCTTAATAGCTGCATGTGAATAACCTCTGTCTCTCCCTTTAGGCCTCCCAGACATGATGATAATGCCGATTCCCTAATTTATTACCAGCTTATCACTAGGTGGATGGGGGATATGATGCTTTGGTGCACTTTAGAAAGTGGTGCTTTTCTGCACTAAGCTGGACAATAGTATGTAGTGCTGTAATGTTAACAAAGAGTAGGTTTCCCGTGTTACCCACAAGTTCACCTGCTGTTGACACCACAAACAAAAAAATTAAAAAACCCTGACAAAAATATAGAAAAACACAAAACCCTCAAACAGTAACCCTAAAACACTATAACCCATTTTTAGAAGGGAGGAACTTAAGATGAAAAGAGTGAAAACAATGGGAAACAGCAGCAACACAGCAAACTTTAGTTGTTGCTGTGCTGTTGACAACACATTATTGACCAAAGTAATCCACCTGACCACAGTTAAAAGTTCACTGCAAGTCAGGATTAGGATGTTCATTATAAAAATTACCCCAAATATCCTTGAAAATTTAGAGTTTGGCTGAATTCTCGAATAGGCAAAGTTCAGGCCAAACTAAACCTCACTCCAAATCTCATCCCTATTCAAGAACAAGTCGCACAACCAACACCGACTTGTGAGAGAGAAGACAACCTATGACCTTTGGTTTGCCCCCTTCAGCTATGCCTCCAGTGCAGTATAATAAAGTAGGGATACACCGATGCCGATACTAGTATCGATATCGGTGCCGATACCGAGTATTTGGGCAAGTACTCGTCCAAATGCTCCGATGCCTAGCCCGATACTTCACTTCATGACGAGTGAGCATGGAGCCGGCCTCCCAGCCAATCAGAAAGCAGGGCGCCGCATCATTACACGACGCTCGGCTTCCATGATTGGCCAGCAAGACGGCTCTGGCTGGACATGCTGAGGTGAGAGGGGACAAAATTTCTTGTTAATCAGAAAGCCGGGTGGCGAGTCTTTACACGCTGCCCGGCTTCCCGGCTAATCAGGAAGCCAGGTGGCGAGTCATTATACGCCACCTGGCTTCCTGAATGGGACTTCCGGTACTCGGTAATTGACATCGGCGAATACCGGAAAAAAATTGTCGGTACTCTTACTCGGTACCAAAATACCGGGATCGGCGCAACCCAATAATAAAGTCACCAGATTAAATCAATGTAATGGCTTCTATGGCAAATATGGGGATAAAATTGGGGTGGTGCTTCAGAGTTCAATTCTGGTGTGCAATTTAAGCAACACATATGAAACCAAGACCACCTTTCTGGGAGAGCAGAGAGCTTTTTCCCATTAGGTGTTTACCCCTTCACCCATGCCTACAGAATGATGAATCCAGCCACCATCAGGAGATGCAGCAAAGAAATGCTTTGAAATGGTACCTCAGATAGGGTTGCTTAGTGCTCATGGTGGCATAGATACCTGGAAGATTCTCCCCTTGGCTCAGGGAGGACTGAAATTTTCGCTATGAAACTGCCTCATATTCCCTAATACAACTCATCACGGCCAACACCTTCAAACCCTCCTCCTTCTTACTAGCAGCACTCCAACCCTACTCCTCCTCTTACTCCTCCTCCTGGCTCCTGCATTACAGAGATAAGGGCACTAGGCAAAGGATTTTATTGGACCTGAGACACCGACACCAGAAAGTTCTCCCCTTTCTCCGGCTGCTGTACCTCCAGTGCTTGGTCTATTACACCATGCAGTGTGTGCTTCAACAGGAACACCATAAGGATCAAGTCACTAATCCATAAATCATCATAGCCCCACATTCTGGTCACCTTTTTAAATGGTGACAAGATGTTGAACATGTCCAGAATCAGGAGCCACTGACATAGTCATAGACTGGTGCTGCTGGTGCAGCCACTGCAGAAACGCCAACGTGAAGTTCTGGTGTGTGGGTTTGTTACTACATTTCAGCCAGAAAAATACTTTGTGGCTATGACCCCCCTCAATTGGATATACTTTATTTGGGCCTGCCACAGGACATCCTGAAAATTAAGGTACCTAACCAGGAAGGAATTACTGAACCGCCAGGATATGTCAAGTAAGGTATACGAGTGTGCACTTTCACAGCTGAAAGACAGACAGCAGGTTGGTGCCATTGTCATGCATGACATGGCTTGGCACAAGCTGGCATGGAGTCAGCTTGCTGTTCCTCAAGGGCCTCCAGAGTATTTGTCCCTGTGTGGCTCCTGTCTTCCAGATATACCCACTGCAAAACAGAGTTGCTGTGTTTTCCCTGAGAAGTTACAAAGGCTCTGGGTCACTTGGGTTCTGAGAAATCACTACCTAAGGCCGTTGAGGAGAAGGCAGGAGGGATGACTGCATTGTTACTTTCACCAAGGTGCAGGACACGGGGCAGCACAACCTGAGGCCTCCTGTTCTGCATCCTTCCCAGCTGCTATCTTATTTACCCAATGTACTGTGAAGGTGATATTTAATACATTTTAATTAATTGAAGCCCTGAATGAAATGAAAGGGCTGCCTTATTGCAATGTGCCTGAACAAAAGAAAATGCACTTATTACTGCAATGCATAATTGTGAATGGGACATTAATCTTTCATTTCCCAGTAGTCCCTGCTGGTAAAAAGCCTTGCCCTAAACGGTAAACTTGTCTGGAACTGTCTTGTGGTTTGGATTTATATCTACCTTGCTTTGTTTCCTATTGCTGTTTCTCAGCCCTGTGTCAATCCTCTTGTTAACTCCTTGTTATTCCTTAGCCCAGTCTATATTGTCTAATCTGCACACTTTATTCACTCTACGTATTCACTGCATTTGCCCTGCCTTGTTCTCTGTCCTTTCTGTCCTTTTTTGTTTTGTTGTTCTGGTTCACCATCTGTGTTTTTTGTTTTCAGTCTGTTTTCTTTCATTAGTGAACCCATCCCAAGGTCTGCTGCCAGGAGGAACTCCTTGCTTTCCTTGATTTTACATCTTTGTTATCCTCTAGTGTCTTATCTTTGTCAACTGGTCTGTATCAGTCCTCTAGTCTCCTAGCTGATTTCTGTGCTTTGTCTCTGTACTGTCTTATTGACCTTATGGCTTCTGTCCCTCTGCTTCTTTTCAGATGTTGCTATTGTATAGCAACTCTGTTTCTGCCAGCCATGTCCCTTGCTCCATTGCTAAGAGTATCCAAACCCCTTTATAAAATAATTAATTATTTTCCAAAAAAATTATTTGTACAAGAATTTGTGAGATTGGTTAATAGGCCTAATTAACTAGTCTGGTCAAAGAACGATTAACCTACATTTAGAAGCACTAATTTAATTAATACAAATCATCAAAATATATATTTACTTCTAAATGTTACAGTGTACATTACATATTTCAAAATGGGATGTGCAGTAATGATATTTTAAAGATGAATAACATTAAAATGCATTTAGAAAAAAAGGAATATTGATATTTAAATCTTTATATCAGTCAGATATAACAAACAATGTATTGCAGTTATAGCTTAATTGCTAAACAAATACATGTATATAAAAATGGAACCAGTCTAAGAACCTAAATACAGAACAGAGTTCAGAAGATAGCAGAGTGAACAGAGAGATGACCTCATCAGTTTGCTGCTGCTCCTTCACTGTCCAACCAGCAGACTTGGAACCAGATAGATGTTACCACTGTATTTCGTTACTGCAACAAAGCAATTGTGTCATCCCTCTGGTGGTAAACCAATTTTACAAGTAAACCAGCATATATGTAATCTCTGTATTTAGCACTATTTATTAGCAACTAATTACAGAAATTAAAAAAAATCTCAAAGCCCTTCTATGGAGAAAATATGTTACAGTTTTTGATGCCCCATGCCTCTAAAGGCCATGTTCACAGAATTAAATTTCTGACAGGAATTATTCTTTAATTAATTTGCAACAAACAGTCATACCGTCTTTTGGCTTTAACTTTTATATGGTAAAAAATATAAAGTATTTTAATGCCGTATGGTTTAATCAATCTTTGTGTATAGTTCTGCGGTTTTATGCACGATGGTGTGCCTTTTCTGGAACATTTAAAGCCTCCAAGGTTGAGACAATTGCAGGATTGCGATTTGCAGTGCCCCATTCCATTAAATAGTCCAGATACATCTTTGTTCAATAGGGTTGAAGAGACATTATATAAATAGCAAACATGTTCCAGGGTCTCATTCAAATGCCCTTTTCATCGGGACTTATTAAGGGAGAACATTAATCAGGACTGTGATGGCTTGACATTGCATACTGTTTTTTTGACGGCAGCAGAAAGGCCTGGCCAATAGAAAACAGTTGGGTGAAGCTAGCTATATCACTGCTAGCTCTGCACAATCGTTTTCTAATTTTTTTTCTACTTTTTTAACTATTTTTTTATTCTGCTTGGATCCACAGAGGGACCAGGCAGAGCAGCCGAGCCGAATGCCGCTCAGCGTAATATACAGGGGTACAAGTACTCTTAAAATTGAAAACACACAAGCGACCTATACATACTACACAGCAATAGGACCATACACACATACACAAATAGGTTGGACTTGATGGACATGTGTCTTTATTCAACCTCAAATACTACGTAACTATATGTAACTATGTAACTCACTGCTGTTCAGCATCTATGAGAATAGACCGAACAGCAGCGAGTAGGCTGCCGGAGGTTCGGCTTAGCGGATCCAGATGTTGGATCGGCTGAGTCGAACTTCTTCTGCACTTCGGGTCGGCCGAACATGCTGAGCATGTTCGGCCGACCCAAAGCCACACGGAGCCACCCGATGTAAGGCTGATTTCAGCCAATATACGGCTGGAATCAGCCGTACCAGCCTGAAGTGAATAGCAGAACAGCGTTCGGCTCACTTCGCTTGGGGTCGGTTAGTCACTTGGCTGCCTACGGTAGCTTAGGGGTCTATTCACTAAGCTGCTGTAGGCAGCCGAGTGAACAACCGACCTGAAGTGAAGTGAGCCAAACACTGTTTGGCTATTGTAACCAGGGTAGTTGCGCTAGGATATATTTACAGAAATTAACCAGCTGCAGCAATATCTATCAACGTGATCAACGTGAAAAGGTCTTCAGGACGAAACGCGTAAAGGGAGTGCTCCGTTTCCTCGCTGACACCCTGGGAAGAGGTTCTACACAGGTTGCATATGATGTTTTACCAACGGAAGTTTTGTAAGTGCAATCATTTTTAAACTTTCTAAATAAAGGATCTTGCATCTGCACTTAAATCCTGTTTTTTCTTCTATGGTCGGTTTCCCCCCTCGTTTCCTGGCTGATCTCTCCGGAGGGTTCTCCATCCATACTGGAGGCTGCCCAACCACCGCCGATGAGAGGAAGTGCAGCCTGACGGCAGGAGAGGGCAGAGAGACTATTATTGAAGATTTTTTCCCTCTGCAGACTCATCAATAGAACTATAAGTAAAAGACACTTGACTTGTTGCTCGGATGAAAATAGTATCTTGCTGCTTACAATCCCCGATCATACACCTCTATATACACTATATTTTATTCACCTTTTATATCAGTAGATGTGTTTTTATAAGATTTTTGTGCACTTTGGCTTGAACTTAGTGAGTAGACCCCTAAGTATGAAATTAATAAATGTGATTTTGTTTAATGTATCTCTTTTGTTTCTTATTTAGTGACTTAGGCTGGGTTAATCGAACCCACCATAATTTTTGGGAAACTGCAGACTTTAATCCATTCCAGTTCCATTAAAGTCAATCACGGTGGAAGGGGCACATATGGAAAATAATTTTGGGTGTTTTTAAGTCTAATAGGTAAGGGATTGTAAAAAAAAGGGCATGGGGATCTGGTCATTGCCATATGGGAAATGTACCAATTACATATTCCATAGACTGCTTTGCAATCTAAAAATGACACATCACATCCAGCTTTTAGCGTATTCCAATTTTTGCAGTCAAATTTGAGAAAAACCCTCTACATTCACACAGCATATCAAAAAATATTGTTTAAAAACATATTTCCTACCTTTTAGATGTTTTGGTCAGAAACAGTAAAAGCAATTTAAACTTCAAGAAGCATTTTTTAATATTTCTTTAGCTTATGCTATGTAAATAGGGACATGCAACAAGTATAAAATAGGTGTTATTCCAATTTGGCTGTGAAAGTGAAAATACAATTTAAGCCGAAACGTTCACAATAAAGTGTATATATTTCACAGAAAAAGGAAGGAGCATTATGCAGGATCCATGAACAGTATATAGACAATAAGTTGTAGACTGCATTTTCAAAATGTCACACCACATGCAGTTTTTCAGGCCACACATCCACATTTAAGTGCATATATTTCACAGAAAAAAGAAGAAATGTTGTAGTTAATCCATAAACAGAA
Organism: Nanorana parkeri; assembly: GCF_000935625.1. Lineage (NCBI taxonomy): Eukaryota > Metazoa > Chordata > Amphibia > Anura > Dicroglossidae > Nanorana > Nanorana parkeri. The sequence continues at coordinate 12,503 of NW_017307867.1, forward strand.
TGAAAGCAGTAGGTCGCATTTGCAAAAATCACGCAACACATGCAGCTCTTCTGGGCACAAATTCACATTAAAGTGTATATTTTTCACTAAAAAAAGGAAGACATTTTGTACAGACTCCATAATATGTTACACTGTGCTTACTTATCCACTCTTTATTCCTTTTTTCTGTTATTATAATAAATAAACAATAATTTAAAAAACATTGTGCACAACAACCAAAAATGCAATTTTCCCCATATTTTTGTACATTTGCCATTAAAAAAACAAAAACAGAGGGGTCTATTCACAAAGCAGCCGAGTGAATGACCGATCAGAATTGAAGATTTAAAAAATTTAAAAAATCTCCCAGGCACTCTGGGAGCCCCCTGCTCCTGGCTGCCAAGAAGAGAAACCCCAGGCCAGATCCTTCGGCAGCTTTGGGAATAGACCCCATAGTCATGGTATTTATTAAAACAGAGTACCACTGTTTTAAAAGTCTTGTCATTTAAAGCGCCTTGTTTTTTTTTAAAACATAGAAACTATTTACATAGGCAAATAAGTTATGGAGTGACACTTCACACTTCAACTGCAATTTATTGGAAGATTGAAGTGAATGTTCACACATTGCTTTAGTAAATCAGTCGAGTAAATCAGTCTTAATGTCTTCAGTAACATACTACAGCATAGATATGCAGAGACTTACATAACATTGAAAACGTATCCTACCACAAACCCTTTAAAGAATAGTTACGTATGCAGTTGAAAAAGTTGTAATGAAAGTTCTGTAAATACATGCTTCCAGAAACTCCAGTAATACCTCAAGTTCATAGAGGTTTACATGGTGTGGTTAACAGACCTATAGTAGCTGGATAAGGCTTTTTCAAAAATAGTCTTGGGAAAGGTATATACATACTTACAATGCATAGATCAAGCAGTAGCCACTTATCTGAGGGACTTGAAATGTGTTACTGAAATTGGAAAGGAGGATACAATTCCCAATTAGCAGGATTAAGTTGTGACATTGCCACCTACTCCTCTACTCTGCAAAAATCTATGGGAATGCAAAACCTGCTTATAGCAGGGAAAATGCAGGTCAGAAGGAGGTCAACTGCAGGTCAAATGCACCTGTCAAAGAATTCTGCATGACCTCAAAAGCCTCTCAAATGTATGTCAAACAGTTCCCTTTTACACTAGTGCAAAACGCATCCACATGGGCCCTTAGTTGTCTATACATTTTAGAGTACATTAATTTAATCTGGCTGTTTTCTTTATCATTGGCTTCCTTACATGCCGTAATGTACCCAGCAAAACCCTCAGCATCAAATCTTTACTAGATGTCTGTTCATGTTCAAAACATTTTATTTAAACCAATAAAAATGCATAATGGGTAGGTTTTTTAATCATGACAGAAAATCATGCTGCAAATTAAGTTGTTGGAGGTAAAATCAGCAAATCGCCACAGTACCAGCTTTATATCTATTAAGATTACTAATTTCTGTGTGTTAGTAGTAACAATATTGTACTGTCCCCATTGGCTTACTCCTACAGAAACACAAGTTGCTTGAAGTTTAACTTCCCTTAGTTTTAAATAAAGTAATGTTGGCTCCCACTATGCAAGTGTATTATGAGAGTATAGTCAACTTTACAGATGGAGTATAAGTGGTTTCTTTTCTAATCAACGGTCTACTATCTGCACAGACAACTGATGCACATTATAACACAGTTTTTAAAGATGGAACCTTGATTATAATCAGACTCTAGAACACATTACAGGAGCTTCTTAAATTAAATATACGTGCGTTTTGGTATGCTGATTATGAAAGACACCCCAATTCTACAAGATGAATGCATCTAAATGGTAATGAGAAAAAGAGGCCTTCTACAAATCAAATCACTGTTTCACTGGTTAGAGCTTGTAATTTCCCACTTTTCTTTAGATTTATGGATTTGATTAAGAGGAGTGATAAGGACTTTGGAATTATTCAAAGAGAAGCAATACAGGTTTTAGATTATTTCAACAATATAAGACTATACCAGAGCATCTTTGAAATGGATATTTTTTTTTAGTACAGTCAAAAGACTGATTTTTGAAGGTGGAATAATAATATTGTAATCGTTGTACTTAATCCTTGTAAACTAACGTAACATCTTATTTTAGCGGTTTATAGTTCAGATTCAGATCAGATGCAAATAGAACAGCTTTTAAAACTTGATATACAAAGCAGATGTTACCATTATGCAGAAATGTGACCTTAATGTTTTACACATAGATGCATTTGGAGCTTTTTACAGCCAACAAATATAGCATGACTTTTACAATGCTGTAATCGTGTTGTTGTTTGTTAGAGAATTAATGCAATAATGCTGACTTATTCTTGTGGCTATTATGAAGATTACTTTTTATTTTTTATGCTAGGGCCAGTCCTGAGCAATATAGAAACAGATGGATGCCCTCACATTTCTAGTCCCTGCTGTGTTTCAGTTCGGTAATGAGCTAGAAGTACTGGCTGAAAAAGTCAGGTTTAAGAATTATTTTTGATTTTTTAATCTTTAACAAACATTGTCAGGGGATAGTGAATTTTTGCAGACTCTACATCACAAAAACCTGTTACAGTCAGCACTAACCTGCCTTATATGAGGTGATGAGGAAGGGACTGATATGGGCTTTGGAACAGAAAGAGGGAGCCACGAAGGTATTCATATCTGTATTATGTGTAAGGAGGAACAGCAAATTCTATAGGGCAGAGGAGTCATATGCATCTCATAGCTACACAAAATGTATTGCTTTTTGCTACCTTACCACAGCCCCAGGCAGCAAATCATGACATTTCTGAGGCATGTACATGCTACTGGGCTTGCAAGTCATCAAATAATACTGGATATATTGTATAAAGCATTAACTAGTTTTACATGTAGTTAATAATAAAAAAAGTTTCTAGTTCTGACTCTGTTGACTTTTACAGACTGAAGTGTTGAATCAGTTAAAGCAGAACTGCAGCCAAAAATAACAATATACAAATATACAGCTTATTAAAAGATAAAATAACAATAACAGCTTTTGTTTCAATATTCACCTTCAATATAGGTATTTTCTCTAAAGTACTATTTTCCTAGATGTCCTCAGTCTGATGACCAGCTTGATTAAACAAACTTCCTCTGAGAAGCATTGGCTAAGCCAAACCTCCGGCAGCTTTTGTTGCAATATTCATCTTCAATACAGGTATTTCCCATAAAGTACTATTTTCCTAGATGTCCTCAGTCTGATGACCAGCTTGATTAAACAAACTTCCTCTGAGCAGAGGTTGTCCTGGGGGGGTGTTGAATCAGTTAAAGCAGAACTCCAGCCCAAAATAACAATATACATATAAACTGTTTTTTAAAAGATAAAATAACAATAACAGCTTTTGTTGCAATATTCATCTTCAATACAGGTATTTCCCATAAAGTACTATTTTCCTAGATGTCCTCAGTCTGATGACCAGCATGATTAAACAAACTTCCTCTGAGCAGAGGTTGTCCTGGACTTGTCCCAGCCTGGTAATGTACAGTGAAAGCAGAAGCAGAACAATGATGAGCTCATCTCTCTGTCACTCACTGTTTCTTGTAAGCACATACACTGATTGGTTCCTTGTGCTGCTTCTTTCTCTCATGTGCAGATACTGATACCAGCTCAAATTCAGGTACTTACAGTGCCTGCTATGTAATCTTTGCCATGCCATTCTGAATGGCACCCCAATGCACATTCGCTGAAATGTTGCCAAAAATGCTGCATACATGACATTTGGTCCATTGTGTAGGCAACCCATTCCAATAAATATGAGCTTTGCGGGAGAGGCACTGGATTTGTAAGTAATTCTTTGAAGTGTCAAACATTAGAGAGGCTGCTCCTACACAAAAAAGGGCCCCTGAACCGAACAAGTGGTCTTGAGTGGAACCAAACATACAGCAGAAGAGGATGGCATTGGTGGTAGTAGAGTCCAATTTGGTTTTTTTTTATTTATAAAGATGAATAGAACAAAACATCCCATGCATTTTAGGGGTCCACAATATTCCCTTCATCAGGGCTAAAAGTACAGATATAGAAATATATAACTTATTGATATTTATAATTAAGCATGTAAACATTTATATTGAGATATTGAGATGTATATACAGTATTAAAATCTTTGTGGATATAACTGCTAAATCCATCCTAAACAAGACTTATTTTTTTCTATACATGCATATTGGAAACATTTTTAAAAATAAATATGTATGAAAATATAATGATATATATATATATACATATATATACAATCCAAAATGCATTGACTGTTTTGCTCATTGATCTTTATAAAAAATAAACCCTATTGGACTTATATTCAGTCAAAATATCAATATTTCATTCAAGTAAATAGGCTTAACACAAATCATGTTAATGTTTGTGCATTTATCACACTGCAGTGGACTGGGCTGGTGCAATTGGGCCCTAAAAGAGTTTTAAAACAAGTACTTCTTGACCTCTTTAGATGCTTCTGCTGTAAAGTATTGTTTTCAAAAGCTTCAAAGAGCACAACAACGCTTCTCAGTCCCAATTCACACCATAGTGTAGCAGGAACGCATGTCAAGGTGACACGTATTCCTGCACACTCACAGGCATTTGTTTCCTATGTTTGGCATGCATTCAGCACCCATTGAAATGAATGGGGACACATGCCAAATGCGTGGAACAGTGCGCATGTAGCAAATTCTGTGACATGCATACTTTTTCCCTCCACATGCAGAAATGCACAGGGGAAAAAAGCATTTGCTCAGCCACGTTTGGGATGCCATTAACTAGTAATGGCACTACAAGCACATTCCACTATTTGCTGTGCATTTTATGAATGCATGATAAAGTGCACAGTTTTCCCCACATTTTTTTGCGTGTTCATTGAACAGGATGGTGTTGATGGGGCTTAAAGCTGGTTTCAGATGTTTTCTAACAGCCTAGAAACACCTGCTGTATGTTTACATTAGAAGAGTGGCTAGCTGCCAAGATTATGTTGAAATAAAGAGGACTGGTAGCTAAGATTTCAGTGCCTTTTGTTTCAGACAGTATCCCATTGTGTAAAGATACAGATAGTGTAAAGATACAGATAAAGATACAGATGGTCCCTGATCTCCTGTAGGATTCATTAGAGGCTGGTGGCTGTTGCCCACAAAAGGGAGTATTCTTCACTTTGAGGGTTATTCACAAAGCTGTTGAAGGATCTAGCCGTAGCTTCGGCTGATCCTTCGGATAGCTTCGGCCCCAGGACCCAGGACCCAGGCTTCTGTACGGGCTATTCTGTACGAAGGCATATGCTTCGTCTTGACTGAGTTTAACACACAGCCGAAGCGGGGACTGTTTATTTATTTGTAAAAAAATAAATAAACACAGCGTGGGGTCCTCCTCCCAAACATTATAAATGTTAGGAGGGACCCCCATTTAAAAATAAAACAAAATGCCCTGACCAATCCTAGCCTGTCTCCCCCCTGATATCGGCCGATTCCCTGATTTTTCTTTTTCCTGCTGTCTGAATACAAAGAAAAAAAAGCATCAGATAACAGGGGAAGCATTAGCTTCCCCTGTTAGAATCAGCAACAGGGAGCTAATGCTAATGCTGTGATCTGATATCACAGTGGCTCCACCAAATTCTCAGTGTGTAATGACAGTTTAGCATCCCCTGGTTACCATTTAACCAGGGGATGCTGAACTGTCATTACCAGGGACGTGCGGTCAGGGGAGGCAACCCGTCCTTTACACTAGCTTGGGGATGGGTTGGGGCAGAGCTTTGGCCAATGGGTGCGGGGCTGGGGAATGCCTCACCCCGAGCAAGAGGTACCGCATGTCACTGGTCATTACAATGAGAGCTTAGCGGAGCCAGCTTTGATATCACCACCGGGTCCACCGAGCTCTCATTGTAATGACAGCTGGTCCCGGTCAATAGAAAACAGTTGGGCAGAGCTAGCTGTCACTGCTAGCTCCGCCCAATCATGTTCTATTTTATTTTGCTTTTTTTAACTGTTTTACTATTCTGCTTGGTACCACAGAGGTACCGAGCAGAATAGCCGTGCCGACTGCTGCTGGCGGCATTCGGCTATTCACTCACTGCTGTTTGGCCCCTATGAGAATAGGCCGAACAGCAGTGAGTAGCATGCCGGAGGTTCGGCTCAGCCGATCCAGATGTTGGATCGGCTAAATCGAACTCCTTCTGCGCTTTGGGTCGAAGCCAGCCGAAGCAAGCCCATGGATGGCTGATTTCAGCTGATGTACGGCTGAAATCAGCTGTACAAGCCTGAAGTGAATAGCCGAACACTGTTCGGCTCACTTCACTTCGGGTCGGTTATTCACACGGCTGCCTGCGGCAGCTTTGTGAATAACCCTCTTAGTCTGTGCTTCCCCCAGGAAACAGATTGCTGCAGGAGCAACATTTGTGTAGACAGACATGCAAGGAGTGTGTGTCCATGTCTGTCGGGCCTTACAGACAGGCACTCTGACTAGGATGATGCCAAAAGGATAAATTCAGCATGGCTATTTGGTCTAAGCAGTTGTTATCACAAAGCCCCATCCCATCACATTAATGTCCTGTGACAAACCTAGTGCAAAGGCCACTGTTATCCCATAATGTTTTATACAGTGTTGCAAACATGGTACTTGGTGATATACAAAATGTAATCTGGGCCATGTTTGAGTTTTTGTTCCTCCCTTCCTATGAAGCTGGGCTGAACAGGAATGAATGGGGCTTAGCACAAACAGAAGTATGGTGCATTTATTAAATGTCAGGTGACATTTTATATGTCTTGCAGGGCCTGGAGCCTCTATGGCAGGGCTTAAAATTTCCACTCGCCTGCTCGCATTCTGCGAGCAAAAATAAGGTGAGGGCGAAATTTATGAGCAGAGCAGCTCCTGTCAGTTCTGGCTTCCTTCGGCCGGAGCTCTGACAGTTCTGAGCTCCGGCGAAGGAAAGAAGGTCTGTGAGGAGCATTGATGCCTGGCTATATGGGTGTGATAGTGAGGGCTGCTGCAGACCTCTGTAATCACTCACAGATAAACCAGGGATCGATCCTGCTCACAGCCAGCCTCCTCCCTGCAAAGATGTGAACAGGTGAGGGGGCACGGGGGAAGGTGTTGAGTGTATTATAATTTTGTGTGGGGGGTTAATAAGGGTGGGATACACACAATCTCATATGGTAGTGGTTAAAATTATCAGTGCCCCCCCAGTTTTGACTGTGGTATCTTATCTGCACCCTGTTAACATAATATAAAGATAAAGCTATATTATAATTGCTGTTTTTTATATTTTGGACTCTTTATTCTAAAATATTTCAAATTCTGATTAAATTACTTACAATGGAAGCTGCTCCTTTATGTTTGAAAGTTGAAGGTTCCTGCAGAATCAGCTGATCTCCTGAGCACTGGCCCTGATATCCTGTTTTAGGGTGGCTTCTTTCCCTTGCAGGGATAGGCCTAAGAACCAACCCTTGTGTGTGTGCTAGTAAGCTATGTTTATCTCCACAAACACACAGGCAAAGCAAGGCAGGACACTCCCCTGCTCCTCCTCCCTTCCTCCTCCAAATTAGTAGATGGACAGCTGCTGGAGACGTGAACTTGTTCACAAGAGCTGGAGCTCTTGTGATCTTGTACTGAACAGGAAGTTTAAGGATGTGGAGCTGAGAGAATTGGAGCTGTTCAGAAACATGATGACTGTAAGGGTCCAGTCATATCACAACGCATGTGTTAACGCAGTGCAACACGTTACAATGTGCTACATTCACCACATTCGCTGGTGCTCGTTTTCATGTGTGCTGAGCTGTGTTATGCCATGTTGTGATGCTTTATTTTTACTTTCTAGTTAGTTTTTGTTTGTATGTTTCTATGGCAACATTTTTCTTTTTTGCATGTTGCATTTGTGCGCGCTGTACTGAAAAAAGTAGAGCATGTGTGGATAAACACAGTGCAATGCAACGTGCTGGTGTGAACTGGCCTAATTGATTTTCATTCATTTTGATTGATTTTCATTATTATTATTATAATACAGGATTTATATAGCACCAACAGTTTGCACAGCACTTTACAATATAGGGAAGACATTACAATCACAATACAATTAAAGACAAGATGGTAAGGAGGGCGCTGCCCCTGAGGGCCCACAATCTAAAAGGTAGGGGTAAGTGATACATGAGGAGCAGGGCAGCCATCAGAAATTCTGGGGCCCCTTACACGGTCGTCGCCCATGTCGACGTGATCATCTTGGCGGGCAGCGTCTTAGCAGGCAGTGGCGGGAGAGAGCTCAGAGCTGGGAAAGGCAGAGAGGAGGTGTGGCACGTGTGGAGCCGCAAACAGGGGCAACTAATCGAAAGCCGACTAATCGATGATGGAAGATGTTGACAACATTTTCCATCATCGATTTTAATCGACTTAGTCGATTATTTGTTGCAGCCCCAGTCACATCTGTCTCTGTACAGAGGAGCTAACACTCTAATGTCCTCCCAGAGTCACATCAGTCTCTGTACAGAGGAACTTACCCTCTAATGTCCCCCCCACAGTCACATCAGTCTCTGTACAGAGGAGCTGACACTCTAATGTCCCCCCACAGTCACATCAGTCTCTGTACAGCGGAGCTGACACTCTAATGTCCCCTTCCCCATAGTCACATCAGTCTCTGCACAGAGGAGTTTACACTCTAATGTGTCCCAATGCTTCTTCAGCTCATCCCCATCAAGGGACAGATTGCACACATTGAGTGGCAGAGGGTAGCAAAGTTCTCTTCTGCTGGGATCAAGTTCATATATATCTTGACAGAGAAAATTACTTAATCACTATTTTGGGCCAGGGAAAGCAGCAGCCAAACCAGCCCTAAGAATAGGTGTTTGGTAGGATGAAATGGTAAATGCACTCTCTGGATCAGGCTCAGAAACTCTCTTGGGTCAGGCAGAGGCATGCTGGAAGAAGCTTTGGTTAATCCCACACTCATCACCCTGTCAGACAAGCTGTCTCCCACATATCTATGGTAGTCAGTCAGTTGATGTCCAGATCTGGTCAGAGTGTGATCTGTTGGGATGGAAAGGAGGTGACCTTATTGCCACTCAGCCCATCAATAACTTCACCTTGATCCCTGCACTCATGTGGGTTTCTCAGGCTCAAATCTTATTCCTCTGCCCCAGCTGATACTGGACTATGTACAGGCTGTATATGAATTAATTGAGTAAACAAAAAGGCTATAGAAGGATTATACACTGTCCTTCCTTTTAACTCGTCTGGGTAGTTAGACACTTTTATGTGGCTAAGTATAAACTAGTTTCAGCCAATCAAAGATAATATTAACTACACATCTATATTTTCTATAAGACCAAATACCTTCATGCATAACAAAATCTGTTTGTTACATTGCAATTTTATGTATTCATTTGTTTTGTTTTAGTAAAATGTGCATAATATTTCTTTAACAAAGACATTTGGGATTTTTATATGAAATGTCACTGAAATTATCAGAGTAGAACAGTTCCGACAGGTCAATTGCCACAGATGGCATGTTAATTATACAGGAATTTAGAGACAAATGCAAAATGTCTATTCTCAAGAGAAATTTCTCAATCAATGTGCCTAAAGCAGTCCCATAACTGAATTAATGCAGTATTTGTGAGCATAAGTTGAGAATCTACTTGTACAAATAAATCACTTCTACTCGTTGAAAAATATAAGCGCAAATAATGAGTGTTAACGGGAAATGGAGGAATGGCAGGGTTTAACACAACACTGTAGGCTCCAGGGTGAGTGAAGTTAAGTGGAGTGCAGTGAAATGATTGTGTAAAGACAAATGCAGGCACTAGAGAGATGGTGATGATGAAAGTGTTTATGAACTGATGAGCATGAATGTCAGAAAAAAGATGACAACGCTGTTCTAAAATGATAGTTTTATATATTGCTCTGGCTTTTCTCTGTTTAAAGGAACTATAACAATGTTTTTACATTCAGCTGTCAGCCTAATATCCCCAGCTGACAACTGAAAGGGTTGGGCAGGCATAACTCCCAGTTTGTTAGGATACCAGCATCTGTTGGCTTCCTAACAACCAGTAGTAATATTGCTGCTCAATGTCACATTTCCCTGAAAGAGGCTGCAATTGCTTGTGGTCCTTGAGTGAACATGCCCCTTAATTCAATGTTTGGGCGAATAGTGAATATGCAAAGTTTGCTGTGAACCCAACTCAGCGGCAAACCTGGACCTTATCCCTAATCTCCACTACAGCTATTTTTAGAAGTATCTGGCTTGGTCAGACACTGATATCATGTATATACTGTGATTACCAGACAAGTATGTACCTCATGGTATTCGCAGGTGTTTTAGCACAAATGCATTTCATCTGTTTTCATTGCAGACTTTCTCAAGGTCCAGTATTATAATTAGGAAATTGGGTTATATAAAGAGGACTAAGTGAACTAAAATCACTTCTTAGTAATCTAGCACTAGTGAGTAATTTCATCCAGCTTACATAATTCTTTAGTAGAAAAAGTACCGTGCAATAACAACTAGCTGTCTCAATTTTAAAAGTGATAGTTTCTTGTTTGGACTTAAATTAGTTAACTACTAAAATTGTTTATGTTGCATGTTATGTTTACCCTGTAGGTCACTCTATTTAAATATTTTCAATTATTATTTTAAAAATAATTAAGACGTGTGGAGCACTATAAATTCCAGTGAAAGGGTGATTGTAGCCATGATGTGCCATGCTCAATGGCAAGATTTTTCAACCTTACAGATATTGGTCACAATGGAAAAGCACATTTTTTCAGGGAAAAGGCAACAATGGTACATCACTGCAAAGTATTTGATACTTTTATCAAAACAGGATTGAGAAGCCCACATCAGATCACACCCTTCTAGAAAATGCGGCAGCAAATTCTATATAAAGCATTTAAACAACTGCTCAGCTTGATACTGCAGAGATGTATCCTGTAAGCTCTAATATATATCTTTTATATGTTCCTTTAACCACTTAAAGACACCACTTACACTCCTTCCTGGCCAGGCCATTTTTCACCATTCAGCGCTGCAGTACTTTGACATTTATTCTGTCATGCAACGCTGTATTGAATGAATTTTGGGGGACAGGTAGAGCTTTCTTTTGGTGGTATGTAATCACTACTGGGGTTTTTACTTTTTACTATATAATGCAAAAAGTACTGAAAATTTAAAAAAACCCTGTTTTTCCTTTATGTTAGGAAAAATTTATTATTACCCAATTTTTCTGGTAAAATATAAAATATGGGGTCGCATCGTGGAAAATAGATACCAACATGTCATGTTATTTTTTGGTGACCAATTTTTTAAAACTTTTTTTTACACTTAACTTTATTGTTATCACATAGGGGGCTAAGAAGTGACAGGTCCTCTTTATAGAGACATCAGGGGTCTCTAAGACCCCTAATGTCACCTAGGGACCCCCAAAGAAGCTGATGAAGCAGAGATCTGCTTCTGTAACCAGAGAGTGATGGCTGAATGCGGAAGTGATGTAATAAACATCACTTCCTGCATTCACAGACTGGGGAGGAGAGCGGAGGGAGATCGTGTACTGATCACCCTCCGTTCTCTGTGCACGGAGCCACATTGGAGCTCCCGGATCAGACGCCTGGGATCGCGGCAACGGCGGGGAGGGGACGGCGATGGTGAGGAGAGGTAAGGAGAGGGGGGTACAGAGAGGTGTATTATGCAAGTGATCGTGCATCTTTACAGATGCTGGACCGCTTGTATTTAAACAGCAACCGCAGGCTGTTTCAAATTCTGTCAATTTCCCAGGGGGCGCGCTCAAGCGGGCGGAGGCATGAGGGGTGTTTAAAGATGGCCACCAGCTGCCAGAAGGCTCCCGCCCAGCCGTTTCTGAAAGTTCGGTGGACAGGAGGTGGTTAAAGACTCACAGTCGATAAGTGAGCAATGGATTTTTTTTTTCAATGAAGATTTATAGGTTTTACATACAAAACGTGTTCAGCAAAAGCCACCATGTAAATCATTTTTGGAATGGGTTATTTTAGGGGCTAAAAACATCAGGCCTGTATTCCCCCCTCCCCCAAGAAAAAAACAGCCTTTATTACACAAAATGTAGAAAATAAATTGTCAGGTCACCTCTATATTTTTAAAAACAATGCAGCTTTTGCTATAATGGCTGTGAATATAGACTGTCAATTTGTGGGACTAAAACAACAAGGCTTCTTGTAAAAACACGCTTCTGATGTTTCCTCATAAAAGTATAGCTTTTATAACAACAAGGTTTAAAAACATATTATCAGATGGGAGTGGGTAAAAAATAATTCCAAGAATTGATAAGTTTTTCTCTATCAATCAGTTAAATTCTAATCCTTTTAACCTTAATCTCTTACTTAATGCAATAGCAGAAAGGGCTAGAAAGTCTCCATCCAAATAAACATTCAAAAGTTAAAAAGCATGGTTATAACCAACAAAGGGCACAAAGAAGTACATCTAATGATTGAAGATAAATGAATAGAACAAGTAAACAACTTCCAATAACTTGGAATATGGATTGATGAAAACCTCAGGAGCAAAGTAAAAGTTAGAGCTGGAATTGCCAAGGCAAGACAAAATTTCTGGAGTTACAAAGCACTGAAGAGGAACAATATGCCTCAAAAAAAAAAGACTACGACAAACACAAGTCTGGCGCATTCTCAGGTATGGCACAGAAAGATTTTCCCTCATAATGTTCCTAAAAAGATCACGTTTTAACTGTGGTGCTACAGGAGGATCTACACGGACATGGTCATGAATGACCAGGTGCTGCAAAGAGTTGATGAACCAAAACCATGTCCATTGGAAAGAATGTTAAAGAAAAATTGCATTTTTTTGAAACTTGGCTGAAGAGGATCTATACAAGATTGTGCAACAGATCAAGTTAAAGGCAGGGAAAGGGAGAAGAAAAACATGGTGGATGGATGATATCTAGCAAATGATGCACAGCCATGCTATAAGCCAGAACATTAAACTGGCAAAATAAAAGATCAAATGAAAAGCAATAGGGGTAGCAAGTTTCCAGGTTTGAAGTTCACCAAAGACTGCAAGTGGTCATGGTAGTGGTACTGGTAAGGTTCTATAAACAAATTAGTTATGATAGAGACAATATACTTACTGAGAGAAAAAAAATACTTTTTTTTGTGACTATACCTGTCACATTGTATAGCCCCAGTGCATTTCAGAAGAACACGAAAAAGACCTAAGGGTCAATTCACACCACAGCTCAATGTGCTGCAACCCATACACCTTAATGCACTTTAGTCTGGAGCGCATTGCATTTTTTCACAACGTACAGGACACCCTGCATTTTGCATTGTCCTTCGGTGCATTGCAGTGAGAATGCATTTTGAAGGTTCGTTGGGGTGCCATTCACAATATTTTTGGTATTTTATGTGGAAGTAGGTGCTGTGATAAGCAACTGTTATCATTCTCTATTGTTTGTAGAAGTAGATATTGCTCTCCTCTTCCCTTTTTATGAGTTTTTATATATTTGTATGATAAAAAAAAGAAATTTTTAGAAAGTTTGTTTGTACATGTTGTATATTAATTATAGCATTTGAAAAGTCCCAGGGTCTCTTTTTGGTGTTTTCATATTTAATTGGGAGTTTGGTGATAATTTGCCAGTCTACGACTATGTATATGTTTCATAATTGGAAAAATAAACATAAAATGCTGTTTGCTAATTTACCTGGTTTGCAAAATTATTCAGTCATTATTATTTTTCATATTATTTATCATGGTAGCAAGGAATACATATTAAAGAGTAGTCATAAGAGTGTGAATAGCTTGTTGTATAGGCTCACAGTGAGCTCACTTTGCGAATAATAACAAGCGTTGAGAAAATTCCCATCCAGCACCACAGACTCCAGAGTGATACCAAATTTTCACAGGGAGCTCAGTGTCACAATCAATACAAAAGTATTTCATGCACCGTGAGATTTGATAAAAAACATTTCACAGCTGATCATGTATGTCACAATTCAGCCTGCCCTTAAGGGGTTGAATTATTTTCACTTGTATGATAGACCCAATAATACAGAATATTATGATCAGTGATTGGATCTGTGCTGTGTTCTTGACTAGAAGTACAATGAACAGCTGCTAAATCGGGTAAACTGTGAATAGTAGGCTCGTATTCCAATGTGTTACTCTTTTATTTGTTTATGTTACTCTGAAAATGAATCCAAAACAAACAGCTTAAATGAAAGCTATAGAAATATATAAATTAACATCTTAAACAATAAACATCTTGTGATGTTTTTGCTAAGTAACACAAAATAACATAAACCTGAACTGTCACACAGATAATATATTTTGCTTCTTTAATGTTCAAATGTTGTTGGAATGTTTGTCCCATCCCCCTGTAGCCCTGTCTTCAATATCAGGTTAATTCTCACACACTGCAGATGTTTCTGGCTAAACAAAGTGACAGTGCTTGACAGGGTTTGCAGGTTGGACAAAAAGTTGCTGAAATTGATAAGTAATTAGAGTTTAGTGGTCCCCTTAGGCATTACTGAATTTCTTGGACTGAATTTGATGAAGTGTTTTTATTTGCCTTTCTATGTATCTAGAGATTGCAGCTGAATTTGCAATAGAGCAGCATGTCTTCCGTTTAGCTTTGTCAGGCACCACTTAGACATGTTATAATTTATTTTCTAAGAAAAAAATATCTCTCATGGGAGCATAGAGCTAACACAGTTTTTGAACAGCTGGCTACTGTTCAGTTTTTATTTTTTCTGCAAGCAGCTGCGCTGCTGTGCATGTGCCAGAAGCAGAATGCTTGCTGCAATAAAGGAAAATAGGTGAACTAAACAGGGATCTAAGTCCTTTTTCCTTGTATAAATAGAATCTGATGTTACACATTGGTTATGTAATTCATGATTGTTAATTTGCTTACTAAAATTACTATTACTCACTCCATAATTAAGTGCCTATGGCTAGTCCTCTAAAATACTTTTGAATGGCCAAAAACATTTCATAATGTATTTATGCAGTGTCAGCTTGGTAACCTAGGTTTGTAATTTCATAATAAACACTGCAATATAAGATCCCTCTTTCCTTTTTCAAATTTTGCCTAAAGGTGGACATAGATTCTGGCCATTAATGACAGTTTGCCAGCTCTCTACAATACATTATTAAGGCTTAGCAATGGGTTTTTTTTAAACAAATATGGGCTTATTTACTAATGAAGTTAAGAAAATGCACTCAAAAACTGTGTGAGTATTCACTTAAATTATCAAATTGTGGAGAGCAAGATTGGGTATTTAATGTAAACAGGAATATGCTTTTCACATGACTGGGTAATTAAAGTTAATCTTCACCTAAGGTTTTTGAGTGCAGACTCTTAACCTCTTTAATCAGCCTCTATGTGTAAATTTGGTGACAAGAGCAATGGGAAAGCCAGGGCAGATGTAGTAACTGGTAATGCAGTCACTATTCAGCAGTGCCACTGTATTCAGGCTCCTGGCAGTAGAAACTGTTTAGCATGTATAGAGGAATGAATTGATTTTCTCTCATTCTGTTCATGGGCTGAACGAGACAAAATGAGCTGTGTATGGATAACCCTAATAACAGAGATTACCAAGGAAAGAGAGTTGATCACTAGACTGTGCTGAAAATGACTAGTAATACTTTTCTCAGAGCAGATAGCTACTATCCAAAACATACTTTAATTGGTTACCTATAGGCCAGTATCTGCGAGTAGTATGTAATTGTACTGAAAATTCATATTTTGAGAAAGAGTCCAGAGATCTCAGAATGAGGTTAAAGGAAAGGGGATACTAAAAAAGTCTGTTGAAAAAAGCACCTGCGAGTAAAATTTAGTAGAAGGGACATTTTCTTAAAAAATTTAAAAGAATTAACATTAAGATCAAATGGACCCTTAATTACTTTTAGGGAAGCCACATTACTGAAAAACATGATCATAAGAAGGAACCCTGTAAGAGAAGATACATTTATAGATGTTAAAATGTGAATTTTGGAAATGTATTAGATAGAGGGATAAAATAGAAGTTCCAGGGAATAAGACGTTGAGGCAGTATCGTAAAGCAGATTGCTCAAATTAATTAATTGGGATGTCAGAAATGTAATGCTTATTATATAGGAAACCGAACGCCCCTAAGAAAAATAATCTATGAACATAAGTATGATATATTAACAGGAAATGTGCACTCCATGATAGGCTCATAAGGGATTATCAAATTAATTTTTATACAGGTTTTGGACAGATTGCATGTGGAGCCGGGGGATCACAATCTACATTTATTAAGGTTTGAGAGTAGGGGGCATAATATGTTTTAGCTTGTTTAACTACTCTCATATTCCCCCTTCTATGCTGATTTATAAAGAAAAGGGTAATCATAGAACTATAAACCATTTTAACACTGGCCCTTTAAGAGTAAAAAAAAGCAGGAGTTTGAGCTGAAAAGTCTGAACTTAGGTAAATAGAATGCTCTAAACTCATATTTCCATTTGTAGAAAAATTTTAGCTTCAAGATAGTATTAGGTATTTCTAAATCAATCACAAAGAAATACAATGAAACAAATGAAATAAGTTATGTACTATATTAGGAGATAGTATATTATTTCATACAATCTTTTATACAGAAACAATCCTGTACTACATAGATATTGAAAGACAACAGCCTGGTATTTCATATATGTTTTAAATTATGTTGATTTCAAAATTCCTGATAGGATAAAAGTTGTATAAACAGGAACAAGAAATGTAAGAACATAGGACCCCTATAAAAGTAATGCCAGCACAACAATGTGATTGTCACTCATTTATGACCATGTGCCCCAGAATGACACTTATATTACTATTGAAAAGTTACTTTGGTTGGATGTTCAGTGTTTACAGCATAACAGCGGCTTGATTGCTTTATCTAGCATTTGTTGCACAACGTTTGTGACTTCACATCTAAGTCCAGCGTTTACTGAAAAGCTATCGCAGCTGGACTGCTTGATCCAGTGCCTAACATACAGCTATTCTGGTTTGACTGCATAAGCCAGTGTTTACTATACAGAATAAAGCTATTGTGGTGAGTGTATAAATTGAACTTTAGGGAAAATGTGGGTATGATTTATAATGTACAACAAATTGGGATGGATGTTTTTAGGATGTTTTTATTTTTTGAAAAATCTGTCTGGCAGTGCATAAATAACATGTAATTATGGCTTTCTTTGAATGTATGCTGTTATGTAACTATTGTTTTGTTTGAATGCATGTTGCAATGTAATCATTGTTAAAGGTGTAATGGAGTGTGTTTCATGGTAATTAAATTGTAAGAATACATCTTTGCACTTACAGCAAACATTATCTCAGCTTTCTCAGAAGCACTAAAGCTTACAATGTTTTTATAAAGCCCAATCAAGTAGCCCAATTGAGGACAGGTGTGTTTGGCTCAGAAATAAAAGATGGTGCACCCAGAAAATGGGCCCTGTGTGGGGCTTCAGAGGTAGCAGGTGAGGAGAACACTCTAGGAGGGTGTGTCCAGGCCTGTCTGTTGTATTGCTGGTCATGGGAAGAAAAAAATGCCCAGGGTCATTGGGGGGAAAAGATGCCCTGGCATGATTGGCAAGTCATTCTATATTGTCATGGAAGCACATAAAGCCTTTTCCTTCCCTTTTTATGTGTGTTTATATATTAGTATAATAAAAGAGGACATTTTTCAAAAGTTTGGTTTATATCAATTGTTATAAGTTTGTATATCAATTGTAGCAGCTGTAAAGTGTCAGGGTTCTTTTTTTGTGCTTGATTATGTGTAGCCAGAGAATCATGCAGTTCACAAATTACAATTACCTGAATTCCTGCATTGCATGATCCTCTGTAAACTAGATCTAGATGAATAAAAAATAAGGAAACTGGAAGTTCCCCTCATCTGATCTTAAGTGATGGCAATTTAACACATTCTTTGGAAAACATAAGGAAACAGAAAAAGCAACATTACACAGGTGCCAATAGTTTTAAGTCTATGCTATATTTCTCCAGTACAAGTTTAAAGTGCACGTAAACCCTAAGGCTGGGTTTACACCTAGGCCTATTGAATATGCGCGTTTGTTGCGCGTTTCAACCGCGATTCGTGGTAAAAAAACGTGCGACAAACGCACGTTTCCGAGGGCTACTTGGCTGTATCCCAATGGAAACGCGAGACCAAAACGCCCCAAAGAAGTACATGTACTTCTTTGGGCGTAGGCCGTTTTGTAGCGCGTTCAGACGGGCTGAAATACGGAAAGGTGTGAACCATACCCATAGAAAACAATGGGATTTTCAAGTTTGTACGTTTTGTAGAGCGTTCATAGAGCGTTGAACGCGCGATAAAACGTAAAGGTGTGAACAGGGCCTTAGGCCTCATCCACAATATCCACTTGCGTTTTTATGCAGAGATCTGCCTGCAAAATTTGTCAGGCTAGATGCTTTTTTATGCTTAACATGATAAGCGCTAACATGCATTTGCACGCTTATGCTTTTAGATGCATCAGTCCTTTGTCCATTGAAACAGTCTATTGAAGTAGCCAGTGATATTTTAGCAAATAGACGTGCCTTGCATTTAATGCGTTTGGGTGCGTATAGAAGCTCACATTTTTTCCTGGACACACCTGACTTCTATTTTTCCTTAACACAGCTAAACTGACTTCATCTAAAATCATCTAAATGCAAGGTGTGAAGGGATCCAGTGGAATCATTAGATGCATATACAGTATATGTGTTTAGAAATCTATTAAAAACCATAAGAAAATGCTGTCAGCTTCAAGTCTTAAAGGAGAACTATGAGATGAGTGCTTTTCACTCACCTCATGGTTCTAGCCGACCTGTGACAATGAGACTGTCACAGGTCGGCTCAGTAGATCGGGAGGTGAGCGAACACATACCGGGTTCGCTCGCCTCTCGATCCTGTCACGGCTCTCTGCCGTGACAGGGGGAGGGGCTGGATTCCCCTCTCCCCGCTCCGATCTGCCAGCGCTGACTGGCGGAACGGACGGGGGAGGGGGCGGGTACAGCTGGCTCTGCCTCTAGATAGGCAGAGCCAGCTGTCACTCACGCAGCTGGGCGGATCCCGTCAGCTAAGTCGTGATACGCTCCGGCTGCGGCGTCTCAGTATACCGCGAGCTGTAGCTCGCGGTATACTGAGCTTAGGGTAACGGGAGGACGCTAGTTTGTGTCCTCCCGTTACCCTAAGGAGAACTATGGGGAAAAACACTGACCCCATAGTTCTCCTTTAAGCTGACAGCTTTTTCTTCATAAATCAGACCTTCTGACAGGTTAGACAGCGGGAAAGCTTCCCTGCTATATAACCTGTCATGGACAGAGTGACGCCTGTTATTTACAGGTGGCACACCATCCAGCTTCTGACAGCCCAGGTTAGGTTACACAGCAGCAAGGAGGATTCCACGTTACGCTGAGTGTAACCTAACCTTAAGCAGAGCTCTTGGAAGCCTCTCACTTCTGTCAGAGTGCTTGAGCTCTATGGATGATTTGGACCAATGGCAAAGCACCATTGGTCCAAGCCATCCAATCAAAATCCTGAAGTGGAGGCATCTATCTTAGATGCCTCTCACTGACAGCAGTGAGTGACAGGAAGGCTCTTCCATTCCCTCCTCCCAAACACCACACAGCAGGGTGGTCTCTCCTCCCACACACAGCCAGGGTGTGGCAGGCTGCAAAAAGAACCCGTGAATCAATCATTTCATTATCTTTTGGGCAAAAAAGAGGAAAAAACTAAGAGGGTTATTCACAAATGGTCCATCCTCTGCAGGCAGGGCTTGCGTGTCCTTTTCATCTGGTGCTGGCCGTGTTCTTCAACCACAACATACAGAAGAGGTGAGGGAGTGGATAACTAAGCCATGCTCATCCTCCTCATCTTCTGTTATCCAAGCTCATACTAGTTCACATTCCACCATAGCTGCCAAAGCAGCCTATTCTGCCTCCTTATCCACAGCTACTCCTTCCGTAGCCCCACCATTATGCACGGAGGGGTCAGCTGAATTATTTTCACATGCTGCTGGAGGATGCACAGCAATTACAATGTTCTGATGTTGGTACTTAGGTTGAGAAAGAGAGTAACATGAGCCTAGAGAGAGGGGGTGCCAATGATGGACAACAAATGGGCACTCATGTTCTCTCAGCCGCAGCATGCTGCCAGGTTGGCTCCAGTGACATGGACAGAGGAGATGATGATGATGAGGTCACTGACTCTACTTGGGTGCTTGATAGAAGAGAGGAGAAAAGTGAGGAGGCACAACCCCAATGAGGCAGGATGTCAGCACATTACTGCTGACATGTGGTCCAGCAAGCATGGTCAGGGACGTTATATTTAATTCACGGCACACTGTAACTCTGCTTGCAGCTGGGAAGGATGCAGGACAGGGCTCAGTGTTGGAGCTTGTTCAGCCACCAAGCCCCCAAAAAACTGGTGGTGATGATGTGAGATCTGTCTGCTCCACCCCATCCTCCACGATGGCCTCTTCTGCTGAATTGTCCTATGAACCACCAGTACTCCCTAAGCGTTCAAGGGGCTACGCTACAGGTCAGGCTAAAAGATACCATGAAGTGCTTGAGCTGGTTTGTCTAGGGGACAGGAGCCCCACTGGGCAAATATTCTTTCAGCTCTGCAGGGCTAGGCCCGGAGGTGGTTAACGTCATGGCAGCTTGAGCCAGGAATTGTTGTATGTGACAATGACAGCAACCTTCTCTCCGTCCACCGACAAGGAAAGTTGACTCATTTACCATGCTTGGCACGCGTCCTCAATTTGGTGGTGCAGTGTTTCTTAACCAGGTACTCAAGATCTTCTGAGGCAGACCAGAAAAGTCTGTAGCCATTTCAGGCGCTCATACCCAGCCCGCAAACCACCTGATTCATGACACACCCACCAGGTGGAACTTAACTTTGGCAATGCTGCAGCAGCTGCACACACAGCAGAGGGCCATCAACGAGTACCTATGTGAGTATAGCACAAGAACAGGCTCAGGGGACCTTATTTTTTTCCTTACGCTAGTGGCTGCTGAAAGGGATGCATGCACTGTACTATCACCATTTGAGAAGGTGACAAGGATGGTGAGCTATCAGTGAGACTATCCCTCTTGTGTTTCTGCTGGAGCATACTCTGGAATTATGGATAAGGCACTTGAGGCAGAACAGCCGGAGGAAGAGAAGGACTTCCTTTCCTCTCAAAGCCCCCTTTATGCAGAAACCATTCCTGCAGGGCCACGGGACACACAAGAGGAGGAGGATTATGGCAGCTGTGGGGGCATTAAAGCAGAGGGTGACATACAGCAGTCCTCAAGGGATGGTTTTCAGTCTCCAGAACCCCAAGGAGTACATGGCTGGGAGGAGGAAATTCATGATAGTGTCGTCCTCTGTGACCCTGAAGACTCTGATTATCATGCCTCCTCAAACTTTTAGGTGCATGGGCTCCCTTATTCTGCAAAGGCTGCGAAGCGACACAAGGATTTGTAGTATCAAGGAGAAGGATCATTACTGGTTGCCAACCCTTCTTATTCCACGTTACAAGTGTAAAGTTGCAGAGCTCATCCTGCCCTCACAGAGGGAGCACAGGATGAAACAACTTGAGGATGCATTGAAGATAAAGTTGAGTAACACCTTTCCTCTAGACACTGGTGGGTTACCATTTGATGAAAGAGGTGTTTCTGAGGCTTCAGTTGGTCAAAGGAAGAGCGGCGGAGAAGGGGGCCACCTGACTGATGCCTTTAAAAAAAGTCAGCCCTCAACACCCAGGGCTGTTAGCTTTAGGCACCCATCAGCAGCGTCTGCATCATATGGTGCAGGATTACCTAAGGGCAAGAGCAGACCTGGAGAGCTTTCCAGCATATGACCCACTGGCTTACTGGGTATTGAGAATGTATTAGTGGCCAGAACTTACCCAATATGCAATGGAGCTACTGGGCTGCCCTGCATCCAGAGTGCCTTCTGAATGGACATTCAGTGCTCCTGGAAGTTTTGTGACAGGTAAAAGAGTGCGTCTGTCCACAGACTCTGTTGACCGGGTGACATACATCAAAATTAATTAGTCCTACATTAGCAGCAGCTATCAATCCCCTGATGCAGATGTAACCGATTAAATTTGTCGGGGATCTTGGATCTCTGGAAGACTGCCTAGGCTGCCTAATTTTGTGGGTGATTATTCTATCTTTAAGTAATGTTTTTGGTTTAGTGCACCACCAACGCCCAAGGCTCAATGTTTCTGCACCCACATGTGACAGGTGCATATAATTAAAAATCTTTACAATTCTTTTCAAATTTTTACAGCAGGGCCCATCCCTGCACTCACCAAGAGTAATTGTGAGGGGTTACAGTGTTAAGGCACCACCAACACCTAAGGCTCAATTTTTCCTCACCAGCATGTGAGAGGTGCATATCATTTCAATTTCTTACAATTCTTTTATATTTTTTTACAGCAGGGCCCATCCCTGTGCTCACCTAGAGTAACTGTGAGGGGTTACAGTGTGCAGACAACACCAACACCCATGGCCCAATTTTTTTGGCACCTTTATGACGGGTGCATATAATTTGATTTTTTTTACAGCTGGGCCCAACCCTGCTCTCATCAAGAGTAATTGTGAGGGGTTACAGTGTGGAGGCACCAACACTAAAGGCCAATTGTTTCCACACCTGTGTGACAAGTGTATATATAATTTAAATTTTTTAGAGCAGGGTCCCATCTTGCACTCATCAAGAATAGCTCTGAAGGGTTACGGTGTGAAGGCACAACCAACACTAAAGTCCCAATTTGAAAGCACCTGTTGTTACTTTCATCCAACGTCTGCAAAAGAGGCACCAGAATTTATCCCAACAATCTCTAACCTTGTTCTGAGTGTCCTAAAATGTGGCCTCTTCATACAGGCTGCCGCCCCAAGCAATTATTTATAAGATTAAGGGAAAAACAATTACCGGCAATTTAAATGTCATTTTTTTCTTTATAATCACTTTTAGCGGCCGCAGGTTCCATACATTGTACAGATGTGCCACTTTACAGGCAGGCTAAGGGGACCCCCCCAGGCATGATATTTAACCTCTTGCGTCCGCCCGTAGTAAAAAAACGGACGGACGGCACTGCTACATCTGCGGGTTGCCGTCTCCAATTTATTGTTTCACTTTAAGCAATCACTGCTCTTTTAAAAACTGTATTTTTTAAAAGTTTTTTTTTCATTGATACATGTCCCTCGGGGCAGTAGCCGGATCCCCATACCGTTTTTATGGCCAATAACTTGCATATAAGGCTTCAAAAAGGGGACATTTGATTTTCAGAGTTCTGGTCCCATAGACTTTCATTGAGTTCGAAGTTCGAGTTCAAAACTTTTTCCATGTTCAGTCATTGCCAGATTTGACATCACCCCCTCTGTGTTCATAGGGCATAAAAACAGCAGTCCAATCTATTACTACATTTTTGTGTGTTTTAGCAACAAATGTAGTTGTTTAGCCACTGCCAATCCCTGCATTTTATTTTATTTTGGTATTTTATAAGTCACATTTTCATATTTGCTTTTCACTTTGTTAGTTTAAAAAAAAAGTTTGGGGTTGGTGTTTTAGATTTTATCTTTTAGAGGGAGATCTATTTTACTTTAATATAATTTTTCTGGGACTTTTTTCTGGTGTCGGCAGCATGAACTTGTTCCTGACACAGACAAAGCTGCATTTTGTTTGCGGTACATCACTGTATACTTATGTGGTATGTTTTAGTGCACCAAATTACCACATTCGCAAGTGCACTAAAACACCATATTCCCAATCCTCCTATTGTTGTAGCTACTACTACTTACTACTATATTCTCTGTGTTTATAAGTTCAGATGGACCTTGAAGGGAGAGGCAAAGTTTTGGCACATGCAAAAGGGCAAGCAGCTTCTGCATCTGCAAATGTAAAGATGAGCCTAAACCATATCATTTGTTGTTCGCAATACAACCTTCCGGGTCTCTCCCTCTGAAATTGCAGCCTACTAAAGCTATGCATAGTGTACATTGAGTCTGTACAATTTAGTTACTTTTTTTCCTGTAAAATAATACACTGTAATTTATATTTCTCGATTAAAACCTGCCTGCCATCTCCTTGTGAAATGGCTGCCTACTGAGACTGCTTTAACCAGTTGACATCCGCGGTGTTAAACCCCCTTCCCATCCAGGCCATTTTTCAGTATTCAGCGCTGCGGTACTTTAACTGACATTTATTCCGTCATGCAGCGCTGTACTGAAATGAATTTTATACCCTTTTTTGGGGACAGATAGAGCTTTCTTTTGGTGGTATTTATTCACCACTGGGGGTTTTATTTTTTTACTATATTAAGGAAAAGCATTGAGTGTTTACAGTATTTCAGGCTATTTTCTTTAAAATAATACTCTAATTTTTTTTCTTGATTAAAACCTGCCTGGTATCTACCTCTGAGGTCTACTAAAGATGCTTACTCAGTGTGCATAAAGTCTGTAGAATGTTTCTGCATTAAACCCTAACTGCTGTTTCCTTCTGAAACTGCAGCCTACTACAGCTGCTTGCACAGTGTACATCAAGCCTGTACTATATTTCTTTTTTTGTGTATAGTATTACACTCTAATTTGTATTTATTGGTTAAAACCTACTTGGTCTCCCACTTAACTTAAGGCTTACCAAAGCTGCTTAGATAGTGGGCATCAAGTACTTTTTTTCTGGCTTGTGTGAAATAACACACTGTAATTTGTTATGGTAAAACCTGCATAGCCTTTACCATGCTAAATTGTGGCCTAAGAAAGCTGCTAAAAAGTGCTCAAGTTTTTACAATATTTTTTGGCTTTGTTACTCCCTCTTAGATTCCAGCCTAATAAATGTTCATTCATACTGTGCATTCACTTCACAATATTTCCAGCTTTTGTTTGTGAAATAATACACTCTAATGCTTATTCCTTAATAACATATAGCTCGCCTCTTCCCTTGAAATTGCGGTCTAATGAAGTTGCTTACATAATGTAAACCCGCCACCATCCAAAAGGGAGCACAAAGTGCCCCACTCTGAAGCAGTGTAGCTAAGAATCTCTTTGCTGCATTTCTGGATGGTGGCTGGGATCTCCACACTGGAGGCATAGCTGAAGGGGAAAAATCTAATAATAAAGGCTGGCCTCACTCCCACAAAGTGACTTTGCTTTGTCCCTTGTTATTGAATCTTGAAAAGTTGCTCTTTGTGTGTGCCATGTCACCACACACTTATGCACAACAGTGGGGTGATCAAAAGCATTCACTATTTTGTTCCTCCCTTTGCAATAGCTGCCATCAAATTTTTTTTTTTAATCTGGTGACTAGTATTACCACACTGGAGACATAGCTGCAGGTGAAAACCAAAGATTATAGGCTGGACTCCCTGACACAAGGTGACTTTGGTTTGAAACTTGTTCTTGACACAGATAAAGTTGACCTTTTGGGGCAGCACCTCACCAAATACATGCACACACAATTTTTCCTGCCCAAAGCACCCCTTTTTTCCCTCCATGTGCTATAGCTGCCATGACATTTAGTAAATCCCCTTTATTTAAAAAAAAAGGTCTGCTAGGCCCAAAGTGAGAGGCAGAGGTTCTGCATGCAGAGGAAGAGGTAGTCACTAAATGATTGACTTCTGGCTGCATTAACCAGAAGGTTGAGTGCACAGGCAAATTGGCCATATTGAGCCAGTTTGTTCCCCCATACACAGAACTGCAAACAGGCTGGGTTTGATCCGAACATATCTCTAATCCCTGGTGGCTGTTTGTAAACGTACTTTTAAAGAAGTTCATCACTAGGGTTGGGCTCGATGTTCGAGCAGAACGTTTTCTGGGTACCCTGATGTGAATAAGCCCCCTGCCTGCACCCCCACAACCAACGCCCCAGGGCTTGTGGGGAAGAGGCCCTTGTCCCCATCAGCACGGGGACACTGTTCTTTTCCAGGGGGGACCCTGCAAAAGCACCCTCCCAGTGCCGAGGGCATGTGGCCTGGTATGGGAGGGAGGGCACCGCCTTTCCTGCCCTGCCAGGCCCGTGCTTGGATCAGGGCTCTGGAATGGAATTTTAGGGGGGATCCCTTGTCTCCCCCCATTTTTGGGGGTGGGGTTTCTCCTTAAAATTCCTACCAGACCTTAAGGGCCTGGTATGAGTTTAAGGGGGAAACCCCACACACTTGTTTTGTTTTCTTTTACATGGGATCCCTCCTAAATTCCTACCAGGCCTTAAGGGCCTGGAATGACTTTTGGGGGAACCCCAAGCCTTTTTTTTTAATGGTGTCCCTCCTAACTGTCACGCACTCCCTATTCCCCTGTAATTCTTGGATCTCAGCTGCGGAAGGGCAGAGTAGCACCCACTGTTTACCGAGTTCACAAGGAGGAGATAACGGCTAGTCAGGCTTAACCCCTGGCGTCACTCTCAATCTGAACGGAGAGTAAGGGGTTACAGCATCATCTGCCGTATGCTAATTGTAACTGGGGTTTTTAAGGGTGGACTATTAATTCATAGGCCGTAGTTGTCAAGTGAAACTAAAGAAACAAAAAGGACTTGGTATAAGGTATGGTACCCCTGCCAATATGGTATATGATACGCACAGCAGCTATCAGGCAAACAGTCACTGATATGCAAAAGTCAATGGCTAGTAGGTAACATTGCTAAATTCCTCAGAGGGGTACTTGCGCTTAGGTGCATAGGATCCAGAAGGCTCCTGGTAGTGAAGCTTAGGGTCTCTGTTGGTGCTTCTGAGGAGGGTAGCTATCCTTCCAGTAGGACTGTTGGAGATGGTTTGAGGTCCCAGGCGGACAGGTGTAATGCTGCCCCAGGAGGTCCAGGCAAAGCTTCTGGGGTTCGAGGCGTCGGGAGGCTGCAGGGCTTCCAGACCGCAATAGTGGAACGCCGTGTCAGTCTCCCGACTGTGTTTAAATAGGCCGCCGTCGCCTCTGATTGGAGCGCACGGACGGCCTATAACTTCCGCGTTCCAGGCTGGAACGCATGACGTCACGTTGCGCCGGAGGAGCCGTAGAGACTCTCCTCCTGGCGCCGCGTTCCAGGCTGGAATGCAGATGCTGCGATCCCCTGCGGACATCACACTAAGATTCTTAGCAGACCCAAAGGGTCTGGTATTGTTTGGGAAGGAGAACCGCAAGCTTTTAAAAAATATATATATTTTTTTTTTCTTTAGAAATGTCAGTTTTGCTGCAGCAGTTTCTATACATCAATCAGATGCGCTACTGTACAGACAGATTAAGCGGACCCCCCAGGCACGATATTTAAAGGAATTTTTTTTATTGTTACCCTTTAAGTGATGTTAAAATCACTGCTCCTTTAACCAGTTGACATCCGCGGTGTTAAACCCCCTTCCCATACAGGCCATTTTTCAGTATTCAGCGCTGCGGTACTTTGACTGACATTTATTCCGTCTTGCAGCGCTGTATGGAAATTATTTTTATACCCTTTTTTGGGGACAGATAGAGCTTTCTTTTGGTGGTATTTATTCACCACTGGGGGTTTTATTTTTTTAATATATTAAGGAAAAATTACCGAAATTTAAAAAAAAAAACAGTTTCCCCCTATATTAAATGATAAAACATTTATTATTACCCAATTTTTTGGTAAAATATAAAAGATGGGGTCACGTCGGGTAAAAAGACACTAAACATGTCAAGCCTTAAAATTGCGTGCGCGCGCGAAACCTCAAAAAACGATAATACCCAAAATACCCTCCTAAATTCCTACCAGGCCTTAAGGGCCTGGAATGACTTTTGGGGGAACCCCAAGCCTTTTTTTTTAATGGTGTCCCTCCTAACTGTCACGCACTCCCTATTCCCCTGTAATTCTTGGATCTCAGCTGCGGAAGGGCAGAGTAGCACCCACTGTTTACCGAGTTCACAAGGAGGAGATAACGGCTAGTCAGGCTTAACCCCTGGCGTCACTCTCAATCTGAACGGAGAGTAAGGGGTTACAGCATCATCTGCCGTATGCTAATTGTAACTGGGGTTTTTAAGGGTGGACTATTAATTCATAGGCCGTAGTTGTCAAGTGAAACTAAAGAAACAAAAAGGACTTGGTATAAGGTATGGTACCCCTGCCAATATGGTATATGATACGCACAGCAGCTATCAGGCAAACAGTCACTGATATGCAAAAGTCAATGGCTAGTAGGTAACATTGCTAAATTCCTCAGAGGGGTACTTGCGCTTAGGTGCATAGGATCCAGAAGGCTCCTGGTAGTGAAGCTTAGGGTCTCTGTTGGTGCTTCTGAGGAGGGTAGCTATCCTTCCAGTAGGACTGTTGGAGATGGTTTGAGGTCCCAGGCGGACAGGTGTAATGCTGCTCCAGGAGGTCCAGGCAAAGCTTCTGGGGTTCGAGGCGTCGGGAGGCTGCAGGGCTTCTAGACCGCAATAGTGGAACGCCGTGTCAGTCTCCCGACTGTGTTTAAATAGGCCGCCGTTGCCTCTGATTGGAGCGCACGGACGGCCTATAACTTCCGCGTTCCAGGCTGGAACGCATGACGTCACGTTGCGCCGGAGGAGCCGTAGAGACTCTCCTCCTGGCGCCGCGTTCCAGGCTGGAATGCAGATGCTGCGATCCCCTGCGGACATCACACTAAGATTCTTAGCAGACCCAAAGGGTCTGGTATTGTTTGGGAAGGAGAACCGCAAGCTTTTAAAAAATATATATATTTTTTTTTTCTTTAGAAATGTCAGTTTTGCTGCAGCAGTTTCTATACATCAATCAGATGCGCTACTGTACAGACAGATTAAGCGGACCCCCCAGGCACGATATTTAAAGGAATTTTTTTTATTGTTACCCTTTAAGTGATGTTAAAATCACTGCTCCTTTAACCAGTTGACATCCGCGGTGTTAAACCCCCTTCCCATACAGGCCATTTTTCAGTATTCAGCGCTGCGGTACTTTGACTGACATTTATTCCGTCTTGCAGCGCTGTATGGAAATTATTTTTATACCCTTTTTTGGGGACAGATAGAGCTTTCTTTTGGTGGTATTTATTCACCACTGGGGGTTTTATTTTTTTAATATATTAAGGAAAAATTACCGAAATTTAAAAAAAAAAACAGTTTCCCCTATATTAAATGATAAAACATTTATTATTACCCAATTTTTTGGTAAAATATAAAAGATGGGGTCACGTCGGGTAAAAA
>NW_017307867.1:41717-76179 GCF_000935625.1 Nanorana parkeri
CGGGCTATGGACCCGCCGATCGCCTATATGTGAAACACCCGGTAACGGGTGTGTGCATTTAGCGGGTCTTTTCTGCCCGTGCGTGCCCGCTAGGGGGCGCGCGCGAGCAGAAAAAAATTGCCGTCTGGAGACGGCAACCCGCAGATGCTGCAGTGCCGTCCGTCCGTTTTTTTACTACGGGCGGCAAGAGGTTAAAAATTGTGGGTTTTTTTTTTAAAGCTTTTTTTTTCATTTATTCATGTCCCCCAGGGCAGTATCCAAATCCCCATACACTTTTTATGGCCAATACCTTGCAAATAAGCCCTCTTAAAGGAGACAATTGTTTTTGAAAGTTCTACCCCCATAGACTTGCATTGAGTTCGAATTCAAACTTTTTGGGTGTTCTAAAGTTCGAATTTGAACCTAACTCTGGCCTGTTCGTCCCATCATTATTCATCACACCTTCACATGTAGGTTTAGGGCATCTCTAAAGCATGTAATTTAAAGGATTTGTAATTATCTTCCTGCTGAATGTTACTTTTTTATTATCCTCCATGACAGTGCCCAGCTACCTGTGCTATTTGTTTTTTTGCAAAAGTTATAAATTGTCCTTGCAAAAAGGCCAGAAAAGAATGAAAAAAAACTTTGCTTGCATAGACTACAGTAGGGTTCGGTGCTATGTTAGAGTTTAGAGGATTTTTTCAAGGGTTTGCCATACCTTTTGCTAACTGAAATTTTTCCCTGTTTGCTCATATCTAGCCAACACACAAGGGATGCCAGGGGCAGAATTAGGGTGTGCATATGAGTATGAATAGAGAATAAAGGAAAATCTAGGAATAAGAATTCAGGGAAAGATTTAAGGCTCTGTGTGTTGCTTACTTTGGTTTCTGCTAGCATACACACAAAAAAAAACACTATATCACATACAAACACACTCCCACTCATTCCTGTTAGTTATGTGATACGATAAAGCACTGAGATCTTGAGGAATGCTGAGTTAAGTTTTTCTTGCTTAGAAGAATATTACATCTGTGGGGAAAACATGTAGATAGGAAAACTTCTGAGTATCATAGAAAACCATGCATATAGAGATACTAACATTGAACTACAGTGCCATCTACAGCTCAAAAGACATAACAGTACATCAGTACATTAGAATGTCAGTAATAAAATTATTACATTAGAATATGCTGTTACATTTCCAATAATACCCACACTACACAAACATGAACAAATAATTTACAAATAATTTCCAAACCACAAATCCAGCATATGAGTATACTGCACAACAATTTTTGCATGCTTTTTTGTTCATTTTGATGTGTATTAAAGCACTGCACTAGGCCAAATAATTTATTATGTCTGCACTAAACTCTAGCGTAGTATTACATGGGGAGAACTGATGCAATGGATGGATGCTATACTTTGTTTCAATGAAGCTAGCCATGATGTGGTACAACTGCATCACTCTGTGCTTTACCTATAGAACTTATGAAATGTAACTTGTGACATTTCAATAAAGTACTAATAAAAAATCTTAAAGTGCGGGATTGCCGGAATTGATACATCAGTAGTATGGGAAAACACACCAGCAGCTGAGCATTGCAGTGCAATTGATGGTGTGAATGCAGCCAAAATTGGCAGATCATGGTGCAGACATGGACTGAGTGATTGTTCTACAGCAACAGGTAATATAGCAAAACCAATCATGAAATTTAGGAGATGTTTGAATGCTTTTCTTGCAATGTTATCCAATGTTATAATTACAAAAAATAAGCCTAGGAAGCTCAGGACAGCCTGGAGCTATGGTGCCTTGATACAATCACTTATTATAGACAGGCTAAAAAGGTAGATTAGCAGACTTAAAGCAATATTGAAGTATTATTTTTAATGCAAACACTCTGAAACTGCAAGGTAAAAATTGTGCGTGTATGCATATTGGCAAATGTGTGTTATCTTTTGCATCATCTATATTTCATATTATCCATACAGTATCTTATCTTGCCTGGTCAGATCTAGGCATTAGTAAAAGAAGATAAAGCAGGGCTGCCATCTGATGTAAACATTTCCGCAGGTAATTCTCTGTAGGGACTTTTATTTTTTTCCAGGAACCAGGCATGTAATAGGTTGGTTTTATCGCCACCTTAATCGTCCCTAATTTTCCCTTTGTCCTAATTTTATTTCGTCCACTTGTTACCTTGTTTTACTAAATACAGCGGTCTATCAAGGAAGGCAAAATACAGGGCAGGACTGGGAGAAGCCACATTGTTCTGTGCAGTGATGGCTCTGCACCAAATGTAGGAGTACAATTACATACTAAGAAGGAGGCATGGAAAGCCTATTACCTCTAGGCTGTGCAGCTTACACAGCTCAAACCAAAAGGTCATAGAGAATACAGGTCCTGCTTCTATGCCTCCACATCATCTAGATAAGCTTCTGAAAAAGCCACAAGACACATAATGTTAAGTGGGCATGCATGAGTGCTTGTATAGAAAAATATTATTTAAGACTATCAGTTTTCCATAGGGGAGGGGTCTAATGACAGTGGATGTCATTCAGCAAGCCTAGTTGTGTATCTGCTTGGTGCTGGAGCCCATCATCGAGAATACAGTTATACAGAACTATAATACATAGAGGGTTTAAGGCGGAGAAAGGGCTCAGGGGCATCCCGAGGCCGGGTGTCACCCCGCAGTGACATCGCTGCCCATGCGCGTGACATCAACATGCGCATGTGCTATTACATCATCGCGTAAGCACGGTCACCTAATCTTGGTGATGGACGCCAGCAGAGAGAAGAGGAGTTGTTCACCCGGCGGGATAAGGTATGTCGCCAGGTCCCATTCTCTCTCCTGACACTGTCGGCCTCTCAGTCCATGATTGAGTGACTGACCTTTTAGAGGGGATGACACCAAAATGATTGTCAGTCATTTTGGTGTCACCCCATCAATGGTGTCAGACTGCACCCCCGCACCCACCTTGTGATGCCACTGGCAGGACTACACCTCTCAGTCAGAGTTGTGAGGAACAGACAACGCTTCAAGATTCCCCTTTATTGTATATAAAATAGATTACAATATTGGTGGGGGGAAAATTAGCAAAATGTATGTTGTTATTGCATGATTTTGGCTGCACTCTGTCAGTAGTCACAGTTTTATTTTTTTAAAGCAGACAAATACTAAAAATACGTTTGTAAAAGGCTACTGCAAATTTAGTAGTGATCTTCATTTATGTCAAAATGTCTCCCTATTTTTTGTTTATTCCTCTGTATTATGAGTATCATTTCTAATACACTAGGTTTCCATCAGAACTCTGTGGTCACTACAGAGGGATATACCTGCAAACTATGTAGAACAAAGAAAATAGAAGAAAAGATGGGTTATTACAAACTGCGTGTGACCTATACTAAAATATTACACATTACAAATGATTTTTATCCAGAGCATTAATTTATCTTTCTAAACACTGAGCTAAAGTTTTTATACCTTGGAATAATAGCAATAATCTGGCCATGTATTCATTATGTTTTCTTCAAATTTTCCTTGCTTTTATATGTTCATATTTTTCAGTTTTTTTGCTCTGCATGTGTACAACCAGGACTGAAACTGTTTGGGAACAATAAACTCCTTGATGTGACTGCATGCTGTTTAAAAGCCGAAACAAAATGAATAAGAAACATGAGAGACTTCGCATCAAACAATTCATACACTAAAAAAAAAAACACTTCTGCAAAAAATAGTATATGGAGTCATAGAGATCTATTCTTCCAATATGTATTTGAGAATTTCTAGATCTCCAGGCATTTATAGAATGATCTTTTTCTTATCCCGGCATGAATGTCAGAATTAGAGCATTTTCTTTTTAAAATAAAGGTTTATTTGATACTTAACATGAAAAAAGAAAACATACAACTTATTAAGCACCATTATCTATGCTGCAACAACTTCTCCTACATGATATTTTGTGCATTTTCATCCATACATCATAGAAAGAGAGCCAGAGTCTTGATCTGGGGAAGTGCTAGGAAGACTTATAAAAGACCTGTGCTTTACACAGCTGCATATCTTGAAAATGTGCTACTATTTTTTCAGAGGGTGCATCTTGCTGAAAATATCTTCCTTAAGAAGCTTTTTTTTTTTTTTTCCTTGCTAAGATCGTAAATTAGAAGATATAAGTATTTATAAACATATATACAAAAACTTAAAAAATGTATACTTCAAGTGTCATGCTATATTTTATTTTATGCTTTAAATGTATCTCTAGTCAAATGTTTTTTACAATTTTGGATTTAATAATGAAGGGTTAGATCCTCTCAGATTTTAAAGTGACACTAAAAACAGGAGCTAAATCCTAAAAATGCATTCAAGTACACAAACTATTATCAAAAATGTATCCTATTTGTGCATCACTCGGCAAAAAATGTACTTTGTTGCGTCTACATTCTGATTTTTTGGATCCGGGTCTGAAAGTCAACTTGGCGGGTCCCTCCTAACATTCCTAACAGACCTAAAGGGTCTGGTATCAATTGGGGGGGAGCCTCATGCTTTTTTTTCTCTTCTGCAGACTTTGTCTAATGTCACTTTGCTGAATATTCGTCCAGAAACAAATATTTGTACAGACTACCGCTAACTAATTTCTTCCAAAATTTTCGTTATCGGAAATTCGGATTCATTTTCATTTGTAATTTCTGTCATTCGGAAATTCGGATATTTCCGAATCTCTGAAATGTCAAAAAATTAGTCCGAATAACAAATTTTTCTGAAATGAATCGCACATGTCTACTGGGCTGTAGATCCCCAAATCATCTCTGAATTAGTGGTGGCACTGTCCTTCCTTCTGTAGTGTGTCTACTTTTGTTCCCCATGGTCCCTGTGTGTGTTATAACGTAGCCACTGCTCCAAGCTCCCTTCCACGATGGATTACAATCTCACATGTAGTTAGCTCATTTGTATTGAAATTATAGTCTATCATGGAAGCGAGCTTGGAACGATGGCTACTTTATAATACACAAAGGGGCCATGGTGAACAAATGTAGCCACCCTCCAGAAGGAAGGACAGTGTCAGCATGAATTCAGAGATGATTTGAGAATCTACAGCCGATTCATACACAAATAAGTAAAATTTTTGTTAATAGTTAAGGTATTTAACCACTTGAAGATATGATCGGCTCATTATACAAGCAATCTGCCGGCTTGTATGTAAACAGGCATCACTGCCTGTTTATAAATTTGGGCAGTTTCCCGCTCTTTGTGCCGCACAGCGCGCTATTGAGCGGGGCCAACAGGCCGTCTTCAGGTGGCCACTCAGATCCAGAAAGCTCCAGGCCGGCCGTTTTTGTGCAATGGCCAGCCGGGAGACGTCTGAATACATTTTTAAGATATAACTCCAGGTGTTTATTCACACTTCACTTAATTACTGTCTTTGTCTTTGCTATGAAGAAAATGTGGTGAGGGAAAATCTTTGAAAACACATGTCTTGGTGACAACTGTCTAAGACACTCACTTCGGAGATATTTCTTCCTACTACCTATTGTGCGTCGTGGACAGGAAGTGAAGGATCAGGGGAGACACAGCATAGAAACTAGATGGGGCTTTAACTGTTCCAGACTATCCAAAACAAAATATAACTGCTGTATTTCTCCAGATCTGGTTTACTAAAGTATAAGCATGGTGTGAATTGAGTGAGCGTGGTGGATAAATAAAAAAAGTGAGTTTAGGCACCTCCTGCTAATGCCTATGGGACTTTTTTCTTTTGAAGATCCTTGTTGCTCACAATAAAGGACACCAAAACAAATAACAGTTGCATGTTTTTTCCTTCTGACAGAGAAAGATGCCAATAAAGATTCTTCTCTAATGTGTGTTCGTGAAACTCACAATTGTGTACTTTGGTGAAGCTGGGTTCTCACAGGAGAAAAAAAACCCTTACAGCCCAACTGACTGAAGACAAGCCAAGCCCGTGCTTGTGCCAGTGCTTTTTTTATGGCACCTCTCCAGTTTTCTAATTTTGTCTAAGGCTTGGTTCACGCTTAGGCATTCTGTCACTCACAGCTAAGCACAACAAAATGCTCAAGACAAGGAATCCCATTTGATTGTCTTGAGCACACCAAAATGCTCAAGACAAGAAATCCTAATTATATCACAGAAATCACTGCGCTGGGAATGCGTGCCTAACTACCTGATTGGACCAGCCGCAACAATGTGTATAGGTGAACAAATGTAAAGCAAATATGTTGTACTCGGTCTATGTGAACCAACTGCACACTAAAGTGTTAATAAACGAATCTGTGTAAAAATTACAACAATCCGTGTGAAAAAATTGATTCAAGTGGATTATTTACATATGACTAGAAGGTTCAACACACAAACATAATAAGAATAATACAAATCAACACTGGAACCTTCAGAATTAGTGCCAGTGATCAACCTCATTGGTTCAGCATGTATATTTTAAACACGTGAACCTCTGGCCAGCGGTGTAGTAAAACAACACAGAAAACTAAAATTTAAATCGTGATATTAATTCAAGCTGTGAACAAACTTTGAAAAGGAAGGAGGGGCTCTGTGGTGGCCCTCCAATACTCAAAAAAATAAAAAAAAATAAAAACGTGCAAATAAATCAAAACTCTAAAATAATAACAGCAAAGAAACTGACATTTCAAGGGGCATGTATCATTACATGCATAACCAACGAACAGCACTTTAAGAAAGGGCAACTTCCTTCTCTCAGTGACACTTCATCAATCTGTCCGGCAGTCCTCCAAACATTCAATGACAATTCCCCAAGAGGGGCTCCTTGTTAAAGAGGTCTTTTAAAGTTCTGGTTTTCCAAATCCTTCTAATGTCTCCTTGTCAAGTACCGGCGTGGGTCTCTCCTTCTCCTTCGGTCACCTGATCCCTCGCCGCCCGGAATGGCGGCGTTCACCTAATAGTGTCCCCCAGGGAAAAATTTGAAGGAGACAAAGAGGAGGCTATCTAAGTGCAGTAACACGAATATTTATTTCATACAAGAACTCAAATGCACTTACGGAAACAACGAAAAAAATCGAGCTTTTGAGCGTTAGCAGCACTCAGCTAAGAGAGATGAAGGCAGGTTTTCCTTTGACATGTTTCGTTCAATGACTTTCTCAAAAAGGGCAGTTGGTTCACATAGACCGAGCGCAACATATTTGCTTTACAAGAAATCCTAATTATTTATATGGCCCCTGTTCACAACTGAGCATTTTGTTGCATGCCTTGTCGCACAAAGTTTTCCATTGAATTCTGTGGGACCAAAAAGCGCTGTAAAATGCCAAAAAGTAGCTCATATACTTTTTCCATGTTTATGCTTGCGACAAAAGGCTTAGGTGTGAACAGGGGCCATAGAAATGAATGGGATTCCTTGTCTTGAGCATCTTGTCAAGCTCAAGACAAGCAAATGGGATTCCTTTCTTGAGTGACCTCTCTCAGGTCCGCTCCTCTGTGATTGACATCAGGCAGTGGATGGAGCATTTGCCAGTCTGCTCTCGGCTATTTCAATGTGAAATTTAAAAATGTCAGCGGCTTCGGATTACATAGCTGGAGGACCTGATCATCGCTGGATCGCTGACAAAAAAACTTGTTTGTGTTTTTTGTTCAAATAAAGGATTTTTTCTAAGGTGTTGTGTGTTTATTTACATTTTCTTTAACCCTTTAGTGAATGCGTAGGGGTACAAGTTCCCCCATACTCATTCTCAAGAGGAGCAGCATCTGGGTGCTCCTTTATGAAGGAGGGTACCCAGATGCAGATGAGCCACTCCGCCCACAGACCCCCACAACCACCAAGCCAGGGCTGTGGGGAAGAGGCCCCCCTGGTCTCCTCTAAAAAAGCACCCTCCCAATGCTGAGGGCATGTGGCCTGGTATGGTGCAGGGAGGGGCGCTCGCTCATCCCCCCCTTTTTTGCCTTGCAAGGCTGCTGCCTGGATGAAGGGTCTGGTAAGGGATTTTAGGGGGACCTCACATTTAAAAAAAAACATCTTTGGCTTTGGGGTCCCCCTAACATTCCTACCAGACCTAAATGGTCTGGAATGAATAGGGGAGGGGAATACCATGCTGTTTTTATAAAAACAATTGTTTGTGAACTGTCAAAAGTTAAAAAGAAACAAAGTAAACATTTAATGTAACTTTTCTGCAACACACATGTCTAATATATATATATTGGTTGGTTGGTTGGTTCACAAACTGAGTCTTCAACAGGAAACAGAATAGAAATGCATAATATATATATATACTGTATATATATACACACCATCCAGCCATAATACAATGACCACCCGCCTAATACTGAGAAGGTCCCTCTTTTGCCACCAAGAACATCCCTGACCCATCAAATCAATAACTCCACTAGACCTTTGAAGGTATGCTATGTTATCTGGTACCAAGCTGCCAATAGCAGATCCTTTAAGTCCTGTATATTGTGAGGTGGGGCATGGATCCAGGGATCAGACTTATTTTACCAGCACATCCCATAGATGCTCAATTGGATTGATATCTGGAGAATTTGGGGGCCAAGTCAACACTTCAGACTTGTTGTTGTGTTCTTCAAACCACTCTGGAACCATTTTTGCAGTGTTGCAGTGCACATTATCCTGCTAAAAGAGGCCACTGCCATCAGGAAATACTATTTCCATGAAGGGGTGTACTTGGCCAACAACAAGTTTAGGTAGGTGGTAATGTGGTACATTTCAAAGCAACATCCACATGAATGGTGGGACCCAAGGTTTCCCAGCAGAACATTACCCAAATCATCACACTGCCTCTACCAGCTTGCCTTGTTCCCATAGTGCATTCTGGTGCCATCTCTTCCCCAGGTAAGTAACTCCCATGCGGTGCCTGCAGCACATTCTCCTGGACAGGTGACAGCCTCTCCAGCCCCGCACAGGCCCTCTTCTTCCTCTCTGGGTCCCCCCAACAGGCGGAACAACAGGGCCCGGTCACAATTGCGAACACTGCAACCCTGGTAGTTCCGCCAGTGGGGACCACCCATATAGAGACTCAAACTTTGTAGAGACTTGCTATTCTGTTTGTGGCAGTGATTTAGTTTATTCACAAATCCAATTTGCAACAATATTTTTTTGGCCAGAGGGGTTCCCATGTTAAGGTGTGTGTGTTTAATCCACCATGCCATTTCAATGGCATAAAAAATATATGCCATTTAAATTATGCTGTAAATTCTTTGTTTCTATATTAACATTTCTTATTTGATTAATTAATGTACATTTTGCTGATGCAGTGGTGAACTCTCAGAGGTTTAATACATTTATATTACTAAAGAAGCCACAGAGATTTGTAGCTTAGCTAGCTGTAACAGACAAAATAGATCAAAATGGAACAGTTACTCTAGCTGTAGTATGTGAGACAGGCGTCTGCACTCTGTGTTCCTGTGGACATCAAAAGTAGGATTGTGAGGTTGTAAGAGAAGATACCGGTTATGTCTCTTGCAGGACACGTATATCAACCTTTTAAAATGGGATTAAAGGTACCAGAATACAATAATGAGCTGTTAGAAAAGGTGGACGATCTTATTTTTAAAGTAACAAGAAATGGATAGAAAGAGAAATACCATCATGTTCAGAGTGAAAGCCCACTGAAGTGTTGTAAACAAGAGTTCAGTGAGAAAGAAATATTTTAGAAATGGTCACAGCAACCAAAACCCTTCTGATATGTTCTGTTGTTGAAGTGGTTTAAGTTAAATTAAACTGCAACTGAATTTTATTTTAGAAAGCCTGACAAAGAAACTCTGTGCAAGAAGTGTGGATGTTCTTTCTTTGCATACAAATACAAGTGAATTGTACACTACATCTGCTGCAATTGTTTCTATGAGTAAGACAATTTTACAGGGAATTAACTGAATGTTTAATCTTTGCAATTGGTAAAAAAATATCAGTATAAAAAACCCATCTGTTTAGGTATTTATGTCTCAACTTTTGTGAATATACTTTGTGTTGGATTGCAGTATTTTGCTTAGAGTACCTTATCACCTACATACACATACAAAAGTGTCAAGTGACATAAACAGCTGCCTTCCTGGGTTTGTTCCTAGCAGATATAGTAGTTGTAAGAGGGCTTAAGGGAGAACTATGGGGCAACCTTCATATGCTGAGAGCACAGAGCCGCGCTGCAGC
Source organism: Nanorana parkeri (assembly GCF_000935625.1). Taxonomy (NCBI): domain Eukaryota; kingdom Metazoa; phylum Chordata; class Amphibia; order Anura; family Dicroglossidae; genus Nanorana; species Nanorana parkeri. The sequence goes on from NW_017307867.1 coordinate 51,834, forward strand.
CAGGACAGATCCCAATAATATTGTCAACATTTACCCCGCTGGCTGATTGACAGCTGGCTCTGCTTCTATAAAGGCAGAGCCAGCTGTGCCCGCCTCCTCCCTGTCCGTTCTTCCATTCCATATAAATTGGAGGCAAGAATGATAGAGCTAAATCCTAATGAAACCACTTACACTACCAAAAAGACCATGGCAAATGAGCGCTGTGGACTTCATTGTCAAGTTACCAGTCAACTGTACCGCCATTTTTGTAATCTTGAATATACTGTCCAAAGTAACACACTTTTACCATTGAAAGGTCTACATTCTGCAAAGGAAACAACCACCCACACACTCAAAAGGGAAGTGGTAAAACTTCATTGGATTCCGTTGTGTATTGTGTCCAATGGTGGGGCACAATTTGCATTAACATTTTGGAAAAAGATCTTCCTGGCACTAAAAACTTAATAGTGCTTCTCTTCTGCATATCACCTACAGATGAATGGGCAGAGTGAACAAATTAGACACTTAAGCAGTACCATCCTTACACCAAAATGACTGGGCATTTTTTTTAACCTCTGGTAGAATTTGCTTATAACAATTATGTGCCTGGTGCTATAGATCAGGCTCAATTATTTTGCCAATTATGGTTTTTGACCATCGCTTTTGCCTGATATAGTTCCCAATTCTCCAATCCGAGTGGTGCAAAAAATAAGTAAAACATTTTCTGGACAATAAGAAATTGCAAACTGAGTCTTCAACAGGAAACAGAAGGGAAATGCATAAATCAACCCCGGGGGACAAGGTATGACTATCAAATGTAAATATAAACTTACCATGCCTGTCAAAAAAAAAGTGGGACCAAGATACCTTGTCCTGTTTGCAATAAAGAGGAGGATCAATGCAGAAGCATATGAACTCTGCTTGACTCTTTTCAAATGCACTCTCAAATGCACTGTCTTTCGTGTGTCATTTCTTGCTGTGTTGAACCCCTTCCTGGACCAAAATTCAGGCTTTTCAGCTCCTGTTGTAATGAATGGTTCTGAAGAATATGAAGTTGAGACCAGACCATCCTCAACTGCAGGAAGAAGGGAGGATGAATACAATTTTTAATGAGATGGAAAGGCTTTCATCCAGAAGAGAATTCCTGAGAACCAGAGGCAAATGTGCATGCACTAGAATTGCTACAAACGTTTTTTACTGTCCACTCTGAAAAAAGAACTCAAGTGGCAATCAAATGGTTACCTTTAAGGGGAGCAGCAGGGGACCTTGGACTTCCACACATATATTTTCAAAATGAGGATGTCTATGCCACAAAACATATTGTCTATTGTAGGTTTTGGCTTGTGCTTCTGTCTAGACCCTCTACCTACACAGTGTCTTTGCTGCTTCCCTTCATTGTGATTGTCAGTCTGTGTCTTGTCTCGTTTACATTTGGTAAGTTGGGTCTATGTTCAAAATCTATAGGAGAAACTCTGGAAATGTGTCTGCACAACCTTATACTACAGTAAGGACATGTCTTTTAGACTTCAAATTAATTAGCATGTATGTGCAATGCAGTTAGATTGAGTCAAAAAGAAAAAGCAGTCTCCCCGTAGTTAAGTGGTTACCTAATGTCCATTTTTATAGCTATCAGAAATGTACTTCTGGAAACTTAATTGTAGTAGTGCCTTTTTCCTATAATATATATTCCCAACAAAACTGTACAGCAGTCAGAATTGCTAAAGGCAAATCACTTTTGTTTGATGGTTGCCACTTAAAAGTTAGAAGAAGTTTGCACTTTATTTCCTAAAATATAAAATACTTCAACTTGTTATTTCCGAGTACAGAACCTACATGACCCATATACCCCAGAGTGTTAATGACATGCTTTTCTTAAAAAATAAGAATTGACATAGGTCTTTGAAGTGTTAAGAATCATCAAGCTAAACTCATCACAGGTCATCATGAATGCCAAAGTCAGGACAATTCTTCAGCTGATCAAAGGATTACAAGTAACTGCCAGACTTGAAATACGTTCTATACATTTTTCAGTTAATATACTTGGTAAAGAAGCTTTCCAGCCATCACATGGGAGCCAGTCTTTTTCATCTAATGCAGGTCTTCACTTTGATTTAAATATAATCTAGGGAACATTGGGACATTATTTGATTGCTAGTAGATGTATAACCTTTCTAGGCACAGGACAAATTGGGTAAAATTAACTCCTCTGAGATTTCGCTGCTTAGGGGGGGTCACGTACCGTGATTTGCTGGGTCACATTGTCCAGGAGGAGCATCCGGGGTGGTTAGAGCAGGGGGAGGGGGTGGTCCAGGCACGGTTAGTACACTTCCTGCAGTTTTCCCTATCCAAAAGAAATAGAAAATGTCAGATCTCTGTGACTTATTTGCACAATTAAAAGTGGCTGGCTGCAAGTTCAAATTAACAGCATGCTTCAGGTTTCACAACCTCAGCAAGCACGCAGGGCTCCACACGCTAGGAGGTCCAGACCGCCTGAGCGCTTTTCACCTGCCCATTCCCAAAACAAAGCCGCCTCACCGACCGGAGCATCGCCGGGTGAGGCGGCCGGAGGGTCCAGAGTGCGGGAAGGGGGGAGGGGGGAATGGCGGGCAGTGCAGAAGAACCAGGCGAGGTCTCTTTCAACCCTAACATGTTATCTTCTGCCTTTGTTCATTTTTTAAATGGGGTGTGTGGGGTTTTTTTTCAGCCACCATCTACAATACCTTTCCCAGGGGGGTCCCTGCCAGCTATGGGGTCCTTGCCAGCAATGCATTTCCCAGGGGGGTCCCCGCCAGCAGTCGCTTCGTTGACGCAGGCGAGCATGGTGGACGCATGGTTGCCACGTGCAACTGCTGCGGCGTTAAGTATGTCACCCATGCCAGTGGCCCAGTCACTTTGCCCTCCTGTGCCATCTGATAACCCGCCGGCTCAACTGTACCGCTAGAGACCCCTGACAAAGCATCCCCTAAGCCGGCCGACAAAGCCGCAGAGTCGGTTCGTTTAGCAGATTTGGCAAGATGCGAGATTTACGTTTGTTTTGAGGGCCCCTTGGGGTCTCATCTGAAACCTGAGGTTAGGAAAAAAATATGGAAAGGTGAATACGTTGATATATTTTCCCTCCTCCCCCTTGAGAAGTTTAACTAAGATAGGGTAAAACTGGATGATAGCAAAAAGGAGGATGAGGAAAAGCGTCGCGATTGCCTTATTCCATGCACGTTTGCCAATTGGTTGCAAGCTTTTGCTATCTTGGCGAGTGTGATCGGGGAAAAGGCTCCTGAACATTGCTCCCCCCTTTTTTGCTATCTGGACGCCATTGGGGAAGTATCTCGTGTATGCGGTGGTACTGCGTGGCTGCGCTATGACGAACAGTTTCGTCAGCGTAAGGCAGGGGCTGACTGGCAACTTTTAGCCCAGGGGGCAAGTACAACCCAGAGGCCCATGGTGCGGCAACTTGGCCCCCCTCCTGCTCTGCCTCTTCCCCGGACGCCCCTGTCTGCCACTTTTGCCATCCTTGTAACAGTAGTAGCCGGGACTGTCTGTCGGCGGCTGTCATCCCCTCACGCCTGCTCCTCCTTACTTCCTCTCCCCGTGTCCCTGTGCCGATCGTGGATGTGGGCAGTGCGCGTGAGGCAGGGAGGAGGTGCGGCATGTGGATGCAGGCGGGCGGGTCTGGCAGCAGCAAGGGTGAGGCGGGGAGGAGGTGCGGCGTGTGGAGCGAGGGCAGGTCTGGCAGTGGCAAGTATGAGGCGGGGAGGAGGTGCGGCACGTGTGAAGCTGTAAACAGGGACAACTAATCAAAAGCTGATTGATCGATGATTGAAAATGTTGACAACATTTTCAATCATTGATTATAATCGACTTAGTCGATTAGTTGTTGCAGCCCTACATGGGCACAGTCCCCGGATTCAGGAGACCGTCCCCTGAGTAAGGCCATCAGACCATCCATTCGCTGGGATTACAAAGACATCAGCCTCTGGATGAAGCTGATGACCTCGCCAAGGGTGTCCTCCCCCTCTTTTCATGGGGCGGCCGGGAGCTCCGCCGTGGCCGGACAACCGGTCGCCAGACGAAAAGGTTTCTGTTGGCAGTTCAACGAGGGTTCCTACAGGTTTGGAAGCGGTTGCCGCTTCAAGCACGAGTGTTCCAGCTGTTCGGGAGGCCACTCCGTTTCCAGATGTTTTAAACAAGGGAGGGGTCGTACCGCCGATCCTGCGGGAAAAAGGGAGGACTCCAGTGAGGGTGGAAACGATGCGTTTCTTCCTAAATAGATATCTGGATCGGGCTGCGGCTGCCCTCTTGGAAGCAGGGTTTTCTGAAGGCTTTCGGATTCCTTGTTCTCTGTCCGTATTATCCCTCAATAGTTACTCAGAAGCTTGCTAATGAGGTGCGTTTAGGTCGCATGGGGGCCCCTTTCCTTCCCCACTTTATCCAGGTTGGTAGTTTCACCACTAGGGGTAGTTTCTGAGAAGGAACCAAACAAGTTCCACCCCATTCATCATTTATCCCATCCCAAAGGGGGGTCAGTTAACGACGCCATTCACCCTTCCATGTGTGCTGTTTCCTACACTTCCTTTGACGCAGCTATGGCCTGGGTCCGGAGGTTCGGGAAAGGTTCGCTGATGGCGAAAACTGATGTTAAATCGGACTTTCGCCTTCTCCCTGTTCACCCTGACAGTTTCTTCTTGCTGGGTTGCCATTGGCAAGGAGCTTATTTTGTAGATAAATGTTTGCCGATGGGCTGCTCCATTTCTTGTGCCCTATTCGAGAAGTTTAGCTCCTTTTTGAAATGGGTTGCCAGGGAGGTTTCTGGGGCAAACTCCCTTATCCATTACTTAGACGATTTTTTATGCGTCGGCCCTCCGGATTCCAAATTGTGTTCTGTCCTATTGGCTACTCTGCAACATGTTGCTGACAGGTTTGGGGTTCCACTGGCGCAGGGAAAAACAGAGGGGCCAACCAGGAAGCTTAGCTCCCTCGGCATAGTCATAGACACCCTGGCCATGGAATGCCGCCTGCTCGATGACAAACTGCTGGCGCTACGCACTGAGGTCCGGGCTGCTAGTGGGAGGAAAAATTGAGGCACTTGCAATCCCTATTGGGTAAGTTAAATTTCGCCTGCAGAATAATACCCATGGGGAGGTTTTTTTGCCGTCGCTTGTCTGCAGCTGCTGCTGGGGTCAAGAGGCCAGGACATTTTGTGTGTTTGTCCCCAGAACACAGGGAGGACCTCTTGGTCTGGAATTACTTCTTGGAATCCTTCAATGGATGCAGATGGCTGGTCAGGTTTCCTTTGGTGCAGTGGCCACGGAAATGCTGCTGTACTTCCTCGGTCATAATATTTCCCGGGGTGTGTCGGTGTCTGCGATTACATTGTTGTTTATGGTCATAATTAATGTTTGAACAAAAATTATATATTTAAATATATTTTGTAATAAACGGCTGCTACAGCCATTTTATATCCAATCTGGTGTGGTCTATTATTGTAATGTGGGCATTGGTCATGGATGGGTTAGGGGCTGTAGCCCGCAGTGGGTGGTTGGGCAATGGACAGTTGTGCCTTACCCTGTCATGACAACTATGTTAGTGTTATCAGTACCTTAAAGCACTGTTCTCAGATCTCTCTTGTCTGATGTCATTCCTCATGCCAGCCACTGTTAACACTTCCTATACACCTGTAGAAAGTTCCTACTTGCAGGTCATGTGATATCATGAAACCACATGTCCCACGATTTTTTGGGACCTCTGTAGTTTCAGGGCTGGCCATGGATGTCAAGGCATCACTGTTGGTGGTTCCGTGGGTGGTAAAAGAGGTACAATAAGGTCTGGCCTATACAGATGTCATGAATTAAAATGGAGGCTATGGGAAGGATATGTTTTAAGGGTATGGATGTGTTAATCTATGAAACCACTGAGAAATTATTTTGTACATTTCCCTCTAGTGCATATGGTAGTATATGCTGTAGGTGATTTATATAACATAACAAGGAGAATATAAAAAGGCCGGGACCCTCCTCAGATAAATCACTGTGGCCTCACAGCAAACATTTAGAATGGGGAGGCTTAGTATTGAGTGCCCCTCCTCTGCTGGAAAGGACCCATACCTATCTTGACACCACTATGGGTGAGTAGAAGCAAACACAATGCTGACATTTGTTTATTGTCTATTTGATAATGTAAAATTATACTAATATGCATATGTAATGTTACTCAAAAACTGTGTATCCCCTAAACAAAGAAATCCCTTTCATGGAGCTGTCTAGTAAAACAGGTAACACAGTTAATATATTATGGTATATAAGGCAATATTTAATAGATAGAAAAAGTACACAAAACATGAAATCACCTGTTATGAGTGTTATGTTTAGTTTATATGCAACTATATGATTCATCTCTGTGGCATTTGTTTCCTGTGATGCGTTTCCGTTTCCTGTTCTGTGGGTTCTCTTCTAAGGACATGACTTCTGTACACTAACGGCTTATACTGTCATTATTACGACATTAAAACATCACCTACCACAAGACATCTAAAATCATTTAAAATGAAAGAACGACTTCCCCTGGATAACCCAATTTTTAGTAATGCGGGTGATGATCTGTGAACCACCTAAGTGGCAGATAGTCACTGATGCAGGCCCAAGTGCTGTGTTTCAAAAGTAGATACAAATGTATCGGAGATTACTCACTTCGTGTGTGGCTCAGATGAGGAGCAGTCCTTGTGTGGTTCCTTATTGAAAGTGGATAAACTGTTTCGATGAAACATGTTTTTATGTTGATTTGTAACTCCACAAGATCATCACATTATAGATCCGAAGGCTCATTGAGCGTCTCTCCCCCAGCTCATTTGTACTGACACTGGCCCGCGGGATTCAAACAATTCCCGATCCGTGGAGGAATCAGGGAGTTTCCCCAGCAAGTGCGGCCGCACAGCAAGATGGAACGGGGCAGAATCCCAGAAGTGGTGTGTCCGAAGTACACTGGACCGGAAGATTGTATAGGTTCAGGCAGCATGAGCCAACAGGCTTTTCTCGGTCTCTGCTCAAAATCACACAGATCTTGCTGCTGCTGTAATACGACAGTGTCCAAACAGACTTAGCTTAGTCCTGTCAAGCAGCAGAACTTCTTAATTCACCCGGCAGCGTATGCATGGTAAATCTGCATGGTAATGAATGTAATTTGTTTTTTTAACAGTCAAGTAATTGTGTGTTTAGTTTACACTAGATAAATTGCCTCTGGTCCCCTGAGGAAGCACACCAGTGAAACGTGTTGGAAGAATAAACACATGCCACAAGTGAAATATGATTGTGAAGATATACATGACTTAACTGAGAGGAAATACTGGATGATATTGGTCAATTGGTATTCACATTGTCATTAGATCGTAAATGTGGCTGTGGGAGGCAAACTGCAAAGGAGGAGACAAAACTAATGTGTTTTTGTTCTTATATGTAATGTATGCCAAAATTAATTTTTATTGAAAAAATGTGTTGGACTTAATAAAGTAATACGGATTTTAAACAAATGCAATGGTGCGCACCTCTAAGACCCCAGTTTAATTGTTTTTATTGTTAGTCCATAATAGGGGGTGAGGCACAAATCAAATTGACTGGGGATATAGTATGTGAGTGAATGTAGAAATGCAGTTTCCTGACGCCTACATGGCAGCATACAATGGGTAGGATCCACTCTATTTTATTTCAATGAGTTAGGTTAAGAAATACATGTGCTGCTATTTCCAATAGCTTTGCAGTGCTGCTTTGCTCTAGCTAAATCTTTCTGAATATCTGTTATGTCTGTAGATCCATTCAGTTTTCCATGTGTGCTTAAAACCTTACATATGTGATTCTCTGGTGCTGCTAATGCCTTAGCTGAATCTTGCAGGTATTTATTTACCTGAAACATCCACTAGCTTGCTTGTGGTGCTTTAACACTAAACCTTTAAACTGGAAATTCCAGAAATGTGTTGTTTGCTAACTCTGTCAGCTTCAATCTTGTGCATTGACTCTTGGGTGCCTTTCATGTGAGTATTTTGCTGTCACCTGTGGTTCCCCAGCGTTGTTAATGTTTAAAATGTAACTTATGGAATTGGTGCTTCATTTCAGGCCTATTCTGCCAGTTATTCAGTAATCTTTTTCATGGTCCTATGTATACAGCATTGTGTTGGTGACAAGAGCCTGTTGTGCTATACCCTGAGCACATGAGTATGTGGCTTCCAGGTTTTCAGCATGGTTGTTAGTGTCTAGCAGGTTCTGACAGGTGCTGTTTAAATCACATCATTTTCTTCAGTCTGTCTGTGATAGCAAATGTTGGATCATGTGTTCAATTACCAAATGGCATTAACCTCCTTCCCCAAGAGACCAGCTACATTCTATAAGGTGAGGGCGTCAGGTAGGTATGACGATAAAAATAAAAAAGAGTGTGCAAATACATGGGCATAATGATTTGTAAATCTTTTCAGGCCTATTGACAGAACTGAACAGAATATGCAGGGGTTAATGTATTGTAACTCTCTCCAGCCCTTTGCCATCACTGCTTCTCAGAGTGAACTTCTGGGTGGTTATCACCAGTACTGCTCCCCAAAGACAGAGGAAGCTGCTCCATTTGGGATGAAAAGTCCTCTTCAAGCTGTGATAAAGCTGCTACACATGCAAGATCCTGCTATTAGAATCCAGCTAGCGGATTGGATCACAAGGATTGTACAACCTTTAAGCAGTGCTTGGCCTGCGATCACCTGGCAGGATGCCGTGCCGGGTTTCCCCTGCAGGTGCAACAGAGAATAAAGAGGCAGAAAGGTGCAGGTCTGAAGCCTTAAACAGAGGTGGTATACTTTATGAATTGTTGATTACTAGCCCAGTCAAGCAGCTACATCCACAAGTTCCCCTCTAACCCTACGGCGGTCAGCTATAGAGTTTTGCCCTGGCGCATCCATAGGCCAGTAATGGCACTTACTTGCCAGGGCAGTCCATACTTGGCGTAAGAACACAGAAGCGGACCTTTTGGCTGGCAGTAAGGTCTCAGGAGCATGGTAGTTTCTGAATGAATTGACATCAGCAGTGATTTCATAGTGAGGCTGCTATTGATATACTGTATTGCTCATCCGGGACTGCAGTTGCCTTGAGTTGGTACAGATCTCACTACACTACACACACACACACACACACACACCAATATCTAGGGGGTGATTTACTAACCTAAACACACGCACGCACCCACAGCAAAACATATTTATCAACCAAAAAGTCTCTAAAAGCATATTTCCACTAATGCCATATATGGAAAAATCATGCACATGATGCATATATAATGCTGCTTCACAGTTTAGACAAAAATGGTTAGCTCATGCATTTACATTCCTGCATTCATCAACGCAAGCAACACAACATAGAGCTAATTTACACAACATCACCTTGAAATTCATGCTTGGCTTTGCACAACACACCTGCTGGGTGTGTACACACTACAAAGTTGTTTAGATTCCACCCATAGATCATGCTGGGAGGAAACACACTACAGAGGTGTATACATGTTTGTGGTGTGTTTATAAGGTTAGTAAATCAACCCCCTAATGTCACAGGGGACAGAAGAATTCACAATCCTCCTTTCTTCTTTTAAACAAACCAAGATTACTCCCTCCCTAGAAGAACAAACATTATTTTGAGGGTTCCTCTTGTTGGTTGTGTGTCCAGATGAAACACTGAGATCTTGAGGAATGCCGAATTAAGTTTCACTTGCTTGGGCCATTACATGAATGGATATAACATTCTGAAGAAAAGGGACTTCGTGTGTATCACATATAAGCATCCACACAGGGACCAGCATTCCACTACAGCGCCCTCTACAGCTCAAAAGACATATCAGGGGGCGTGGCCGACTGGCGTGCATGATGGCAGCTTAGGAGAAGAGCTCCGTGCACACACAGGCCTGGGCGTAATCTAAAGCGACGAGCGGGAGACATACCGGTCCCTACACTCACCACCGACACTTGGAGACATCCCCGGTCATGTCCCGCAAACGCAGGAACGGCTCGAGGCCCCGCAAGGTGACGGACTTCTTCCGGCGGTCTCAGCCTAGGGCCTCGCAAGATAATGGTGGCGGCGGCACTGCTCCTCCATCCAAATCTCCCTCTCAGGGCTCTCTCTGAGAGATCAGGAGGATCCCCATACTTGTCACAGGAAGGTGGGAGGGAAACCGCCCTGCAGCGCTTCTCCCCAGCGGAAAATAGACCGCCGACATCTCCAGCCGTGCAGAGCCCGGCAAAATTGAGGCCCCGGCTTTCGGGCCCAGTGGAGGAGGTAAGCACTTCTAGTGTCCTGGACGACACAAGTGAACTGTTTGCCCCTATTGAGAATTACCCAACAGCCAACCAGCCCCTTTCAGATACCACCCTTAAAGATATGCTGGTGTCCCTGAGGAGCTCGCTCAATACCGATATGCAGGCCCTTGTCCACCAGTTCTCATCCGATCTACAGAGGTGGGGGAGAGGGTCACCCATATTGAGGATAAAATGGGGGACTTTGCAGATACCTTTAACAAGCTGGTGCATGCGCATAACGACCGAGAGGATGACATCACCTGGCTGCAAACAAAAGTGGCAGTCTTAGAAGACAGGTCACGCCACAATAACATTAAAATCAGAGGAATACCTGAATCTGTCTGTCCTGATGACCTATCTACTTTTGTGCAAGCATTCATGAAGGTGGTCCTGCCTGATGTCTCCCTACCTGACCTAACCATCGACCGCATCCACCGCCTGCCTAAACCCACGCACTTACCAGACGGAGTGCCGAGAGACACCCTGCTCCGCATTCCCTTCTTCCATGTGCGGGAAAGGCTGCTCAAGGCGCAGAAACACCCGACCGACCTCCCCGCCGCCTATGCAAAGCTGCAGGTATTCGCGGATCTTTCCCAATGTACTCTGCAACTTCGCAGGAAGCTGGTACCGGTCACGAAGGCCCTCAGAGAAAACAAAATTGTCTACCGGTGGGGGTTCCCAACTAAGCTTATGATCACTAAAGACAATGACCTGTACACAATCAATACCTTGGAGCAAGGTCTTGCTCTCCTGAAACAATGGCATGTGTCCCCCGCGGCTGAGGTACGCCCACCGTCCGCTGCCAAAAATGCGTCAGACTGGCAAGTAGTGTCACGCAAGAGGGGGCCGAGACTGAACAACTGACCACTGCCAAACGAGCCGTTCTGCTCTCATACCCGCCCACGGGTCCTAGTGGGCCACTTTGGTGATACCACCCCTGTTCATGTTCAGTTATAACAACTGCTTCCCTGACCCATCGGGGAATTGTTTTTTACTTGACTTGTTCCACTTTGATGTTTTTTTGTTCGCTTTTTTCTAGTTTCTTTTTTCTTTCTTCTGCTCCCATCCCATGAGAAGAGATACCTCGCACCATCACATGAGCAAGCACCTTACCTTCAGGATGCTGTCTGGAACCCTGCCTTCACCTCTAGGGACTCTTATCCACTATGGCTGGGCACCGCAATGAGACCCTGTGAGTACTATGTGCGCACCTACACACACAACTTCTATCCCAACCATGGCAGTACAGATCCTCTGGTGTGCTCCCTCAACTCCAGACTGTTCACCATAGTGAACCTCTACGCACCTAATACTCACCAAACGAGATTCATTACCCGTCTGCTTAAAAAGACGCGGAAAGTCCAACAGGGGGCTCTGATAGTTTGCGGTGATTTCAATTTTGGTCCCAAACAGGGACATGGACTCCACCTCCTTGCCACAAAGGTGTCTGGCGGTGCCAGCATGCCAGTGAACGAGACTTCACGTTCTTTTCCCCTCTGCACAACTCCTATTCCAGGATAGACCTGTTCCTGGTGGATCGCACGCTATTGCCCTGGATACAAAAGACCCTTATCCACGATATCACATGGACAGACCATGCTCCAATCTCAATGGAGCTCTCATCTGGTCATCCTACCGCTAACTCTTTTGTCTGGCGCAATAATGTTTTTCTCCTACAACAGGTGGACACAGTGAAGCTACTAAACGAGAGTTTGCGAGAGTTTTTCGATCTCAACGCATCCTCAGTAGCCGACCCCTTTACGTTGTGGAATGCCCATAAGGCGTACATTAGGGGTATACTGATTCAACATAGCTCTAGAGTTAAGAGGCAGAGGTCGCGGGCTCTAGACCAGCTCATATCTTCTATAGGCAAACTCGAGGCTGAAAATAAACAAAAACCATGCCCCAAACGCTCCTCCACTCTATCCCAACTTCGGTTGGACCTCAGGAAACTCCTTATGGAACAGCATTGTAGGCACTCAATGGGAGTCAAATCAAACTTTTATGTTAGTGGCAGCAAAGCTAGCAAACTCCTGGCCTCTCGTCTGAGAGCCACACAATCCCGCACGAAGATTCCCTATATACTCCGCCCCTCTGATAACCATAAACTATAACACCCCCAAGATATAGCTGAAGCCTCCTATGCCTACTATAAATCCTTATGTAATCTACAGGTCGAGGAAAAGACACACCAACCCTCACGCCCTGAAATTGAGGAGTTCCTACGCCTTCCCAATTAGAAAAGCTCCAATCCCCCTTTACTGGTGCCAGTGGTGTATTTAGGTTTGGGGCTGCCCTAGGCAAGACAAAAATGCAATAATATGTGAATAAACAATCAATAAAAACACCTATATATAAAATCCAGTAAGTAGTTAAACAACAAGTGATACGTTATAAAAAACGAAAAATAAAAAGTAAAGTGCAGCCCAGTGCGCTCTAGTTCCTCTCAAAACTGGAACTACGGGGTTAATAGGCTCAAATCCAAATATCCTAAGCAGTCATTTCAGAGAAATTGCGGTTTGCAAAAAATAGTAATACCTTTCCTTATTTCCGTAATGTCTGAGTGGACAGTTTATTTGTTCAATAGAGGGTTCCTCAGGGATGTCCACAGGAGTCCGTATCCGACCACCCAATGGTCCAGAGATTCCCGAACAAGACTGTGGTTATAAAGATCCGGCACAATTTTTTCTCTCCAGATCTAGCACTCCGGTTTGTTTTTCTCTTATGACGGGTTTCCTAAAGACTCACCGCCCGACTGGCGGCAAAGACCTGTAGAAAAGAGCTCCCAGGGGAAGATGAAAAAAGAAGGCAGGACCTTCTAAGTGTAGTAATTTAAAAAGGTTTATTTATTTTCTTGAAAAATAAGTAGATTGCACTTACAAGATAGATGATATAATCAAACTTAAAATCATTTAAAAGGATGTCAGCTGTAAGCGGCGAAGACAGATATTCCTTGACGCGTTTCGTTGATTTAACTTTTTCAAAAGGACTGCAGAGACTCCTACGGATCCTGCAGAGCCCACCAAAGAGTATTGCACAGCACACCTGAGACTCTATGGTGGGCTGTGCAGAATCTATGCTGGGCTCTGCCAGCACAGTCCTCTTACCTTGCACGGCCTGACCTCTTTGGAACACGTCCTCCTCATCCATGGCGCCCGTCACGGCCTCCTTGTCATCTTCGCCGCCCGACTGGAGCTCCGTCTTCGCCCCCCGCCTCTTCCGTTTTAGGGGCCACTCGACAAAATTGTTCACTGTAAGTGCAGTGGCCGAAAGGATCCGGGTGCCGGCGCAGACTCAGCTACAGGGTCTGCATCCGACAGAGATGCAGACTGTGTAGCTGCTCCCGCAAGTCAGGTACGCGGTCCTTGACCACGTACCTGACTTGTGAGCTGGCTGCCGGCCACAAAGTACCGGCTCGTGGGCCACAGGCCGATTTGCCTCGCGGCAGATACGCCCCTGACTGGTGCAGAGGTGGCGGCTAAAATCATAAAATCTATGCCCAACAACAAATCCCCGTGCCCTGACGGTTACTCTAATGAATATTATAAATTGTTTCCTCTACACTTAGCCCCCACCTCCTTAGGGTTTATGGTGCCGCAGCGACCTATGCCTCATTTCCTGCTGAAATGTTGAGCGCTTTAATTGTCACAATCCCTAAACCAGGGAAGACTCCGGACCAACCACAGAACTTTAGGCCAATCTCTCTACTAAATTCTGACGTTAAAATGTATGCCAAGTTAATAGCCTATAGGCTCAACTACATAATGCCCACCTTACTACACCTAGACCAGAAGGGATTCACATCTTGTCGGGAGGCTCCGGATGCCACCAGGCGAGTCATAGACCTATTGGCTCATGTTGAACGCTCTCGGACGCCTTCTCTGTTCCTGGCCTTGGATGCTGAAAAGGCGTTTGACAGGGTCAACTGGACCTACGTCCGGAGTGTTCTCCTAAAGTTTGGATTCGACAAACGGATCTATGACATGATCATGGCGTTATACTCGAGTCCTTCCGCTCGGGTGTACACGTCTGGGGGTCTGTCATCGCCGTTCACAATTACCAATGGCACGAGACAGAGATGCCCCCTGTCCCCATTAATATTTAACCTACTGATTGAGCCCCTCGCTGAGGCCCTGAGGACTGACTGCGGGGTCCATGAGGATCAGTGTCCATCCCACCCTCCCCCCACAGAAGATCGCACTATTCGTGGGCGATGTTCTCTTGACCCTTGTGGACCCGGAGTCTTCCCTGCGGAGGGCTATGCAGAACATGACTGCCTTCAGTAAGGTGTCATACTATAAACTCAATGTTGGTAAATGTAATGCTATGTGTATTAACTTGGGTCTAGCTTCCAGCAATGCCTTACAGACTAATTACCCCTTTGAGTGGATGACCAATAGCATTCCCAATTTGGGAACAAACATACCCGACTCGACTAATAAGCTTTTCCAGTGCAACTTTACCCCATTTCTGGAATGATTTCCATCTGAACTCCAGGCGCTGGGTAGGGATTATCTATCCTGGACAGCCAGACTAGCAGCCTTCAAAATGCTTATCCTCCCTAAGCTCTTATATTTATTCCGTACTTTAATCATTCCCATACCCCGTGGCTACTTTAAATCCCTACAGACTGTCCTGTCCAAATTTGTTTGGCTGAACAAGAAACCCAGGTGCTCCAGCACATCTCTTACTAAAAACCCCAAAGTGGGTGGCACCGGGCATCCTGACCTTAGGGACTACAAACTTTGGCCTTCCCTGGAGAGCGCAGCAGCCCAGGGATCCTCCTTGTACTCCCTCGCCTTCCTCAACTCATACTCCTCTACCTCACTGACCAAGTACTCGCTTCCCATCCAAACCACTATACAGGCCTGGCGCGCAGCCATGCACCACGGGCTTCCCTCGGACCAGCTAGTCACTCCCCCAATCCCTTTATCAGCTCTAGCACTCCTTATCCCAGACTTTCCACATGACCAGTGGTTAAAAAAAGGCATAGAAAGGGTCCAGGACCTGATGCAGGATTCCCGAATGCTGCCTTTCCCGCACCTTATTTCGAAATACAGGCTGACTGAGAGGGACTACTACAGATATATACAAACTTTGCACGCCTTACCCTCCCTTCTGTCAGCTTGGCCTCAAGTGCCAGCTCAGGTGTGGAAACACCTCTCAGCATTGCCCGCCCGGAAGGGGGGCATATCGCTGTTCTACAACTTACTCCAACATAAGAGAGCCTTTACTAAATTACCAGCCTTTTTGGCGTGGGAGAGGGCAACTGGGAGAGTCTTTCCCCCCGGATTTGTGGGAAGCTGCCTGCCGCTCTGTCCACCGTGCAACGAGGAGTGCCGACCTCTGGGAGCTCTATCATAAAATATCCCTGCGATGGTACCTCACTCCATATCGCCTAGCGAAATTCGCCCCTGACAACTCTGAGTTGTGCTGGAGGGAGTGCGGGCAGATTGGTACCCTTCTCCATGTCTTATATAGATGTAAGTCATTGACGAGCTACTGGAACGGCATTTTTCGATGGATATCGACAGCAACTGGATGCTTTACTAAACCCGACCCAGCGCTAGGACTCTTACTCATAGGAGTTGACCGTTTCCCAGTGCCCTTCCGAGCTTTGGTCGTCCACACGCTGCTGGCAGCCCAGCTCACAATAGTGAGACACTGGAGAAGCTCAGACAGTGTCTCTCTGCGTGAAACACACCAAACTCTTATCTGGGTTATCCAGATCTCATCCTGATGGTAATCCCTAAGAGTACAGACACTCCTTGTCAAGAAAACGTTCTAAGGGAGAGAGCAATGGATATTTTAATGCATATGCTTGCTTCAGTCCAAATGGATTCAGGTTCCTAGATGGTACCCACAATTATGCGGGTAGGGTTCCCTCTCTTGTAAACTCTGACCCTTCTAGTCATCCTTTATATTCAGAGCTTCTACAGTGGAGTCTGCCTTGCCTGGATTACTCCTCTCCAGTCAATGAGTGTTTGTTGAATACTAGAGCACCTACTAAACATCACATTATATTCTACAGTGTGGAATGATTTCATAGACTTCACCAGCTTAATAGGTTTTGTCCATCTTCACCTTGCCGTGATAGATATATTGGACTTTCTTCAGGCAAGCAATGTGTACTTGGGTATCGGTACCCTCTATATATTAATCCTCTGAGACACGAGGGGTAGCTTATTAATTGATAAGCCAGCTCTTAAGGACTTGCAGAAGAATTCACTCTTCAGAAGAGTCTCTGTCCCTTAGAATCTACAGATAGTGCTGTATATGTTCTTCCTTCCTCGACTTCATCTAGCTCATGTTTACTCAGTATGGACAGTAACGTGTAAAATAGTTTTCTTACAGCAATCTCCTCGGGGAGGAGGGTGTTGGATAGTCAAGATTAGCCTGCAAACCACCTTGTTGCTACTATTTCACAGAAAAGTTTTTTGTTTCAGCTCATGTCCGAAATGTGGCTGCTATGCTGGGGAAGTTACCACTGAAGTTACCTTTTTTTTTCTTTTCGGGTTGATCTGTTCATCTTTCTGGTGCATTTAGAAAGTAGCTCTCTGCGTGCATTAGGTCACATGCATTGTGCCTGATCAAGCAGAGGGAGCCACACATTAAACTCTGGATTCGCTCTTCCGAAAGATGTTATTCTTACGGATAGAATTTAGTGATGTACCTCCAGAGTTATTCTGGAAGGCTGTACCCGGTATATGTTCCTGTCCCATTACAGGGTCTATCCAGGAGTCTTGTCCATGGGGAAGTTGTTTCTGAATGTGTTTACCAGTGGTACAAATAAATAAATATCTCAGAATTACTCTCCCTGGTTGTGTGCTAGTTAGATCCCATTGTATGTTGCCATGTAGGCGTCAGGAAAATGGAAAATTGTATACTTACCTATCGGTAATTTTCCTTTCCTGACGCCAATACATGGCAGCATACAGGACCCTCCTATGGCTTTCGCATTGAGTACTTGTTACGAGAATGGTGGCCTTGGGAGGCGGGCTTTAATTTATAGTATAACTGGTCCTGTGATTGGGCTGGGGGCGGAGCCATACCCATTGTATGCTGCCATGTATTAGCGCCAGGAAAGGAAAATTACCGATAGGTAAGTATACAATGTTCCATTATAAAGAAATAGGGAAAACTGCATATGCAGAGATTAAGGTCAGTAAGGAAATTGTGCTTCTGCTGGTTAGCTTTTTGGGAAATTATCCATGTGCTGTCTTTCATGTTAGTATGTGGTTAAATTGAGGGCAGTCTCATTGTCCTATCCATAGCAAAATGTGTTTTTTTTTCTTTTTTGCTGCAGGGCTTGTGTTTTAGGGAGGTGATATTTTGTGTTTTTCATTTCATTTCTTTTGGGGTACATTGGTTTTATTATATGATGATCATTGATTTTTTGTTAGGTGCTCAGATTGCAGCACTCACTTTTTGCTGACCATCTGCTCATGAAGCTGGCTTTTATTGGTATTGTGCCACTGCATTGCCTGATATAAAAAAGAGAACTAAGTGCAAAAGCAGTATGCACTTAAACCACCTTATATTATGTCTCAGCGTACCAGTATCAGGAACCGTGTGTATATCACGCCCTCCCAGAACAGCTCTATAGCGTACCAGTATCAAGAAACATGCTGATACCCCACCCTCTCAAGTCCAAAGAGACACAATTTAATGATTTCTTATGTACATGTTGAGCAGTGAAATACTACACAATGAGAGGCATTCATATTTCTGTTTTGAGCCTTGGTTTATAAGCTTTTGATTTGAGCAGAGAGGAGGATCCTTCTGGGAGAAGTGATTTCCTACTGGAGTGCAATATTCATCCTCTTTGTGGTTCATGATCAAGCTCATGTGTAGGTTCATCCTGAGCTGCAGCTTATGACCAATGTAACAACCTTGGGGAAACTGGCCTTAAGCTGCAGCTCAGGATGAACCTACACAGGAGCTCGATCAAGAACCACAAAGAGGATGAACACCTGCTAGTATTAGCAATATTATGTAAGCTTGCAAATAAGTCAGATCAACTGGCTACTACTTCTCACACATCTCCCACCTATCTTGGTCAAGGCTAATATTTTTTAAGTGGTTCTTGGCATGAAGAGTTCAAGTGCTGACACTATGTCAGTACTTCCCCATATGACAGCGTTGTCACCTGGCTATTCTCAACAAATATACATTAGGAAAGGAAGGGGTTAATCACATTAAAAATCTTGTATGTAAGGGTTTGTGCATATGTGAGCATTTTATTTGTGCATGATATCATTATTAAAAGAACTTTTTTTTAAAACCTGCAAAGACAAGGTTTATTGCTTATCCCTAATCCTGCCTATACCCCCAAACTATACTGCCCTTCAGAGATAAATTTTAATGAACAATCTTCAATAAGATTAGCGATGTTGTTATTTAGTGAATGAAAGGTAAGCATTACATCTTTGCATGCATGACTTAGTTTTTTTTTTGTAAATAACAACATACTTACTTTAATAGAATCGAAATTAAAATAATTGTATACTTCATCCAGGTATACAAAACCCTGGGGAAGGGGGCTTTCAAGACACTCTTTCTTCACCTCCAAATTATTACAATGAAAACATATTTTATTAAATTAACAGCTAAAAATTGATTAAAACCATTAAACATAGAAAGATTGTACAATTTGTCCACATGTAAAACAAGTTAGTTGTTTTCATGATATACCATTATGTCCACATAATTTAATCAGCCATGAGTCTTTTCTAGGATCCTCAACATGTTTCACCATCTTATGGCTTCCTCAGGAGGATTTCAACACCTAGAACACTGTACAAATAAGCATCTCAATAAGTATCTATTACAACTTAAGATCAATTGTTTGGTTATCAATCATATATACACGAAGCAAAAAATATATAAACTAAATACCTCAATTCCAAAAACAACTTATAGCATCCTACCCAACAAATACTATATTTGTACATCTATAAGCAAGAGTATAATGGGGCTGAAGTCTGCGTATAAAAAAACAGTGAAAGTACACAATCTCCCCGTGAACATATCTACATAGCGTACAGCTATTTGAATATAATCTAGTGAGGATGCAGTGTTAGAGAGCCACTGTCCTCATGTCAACCAGCTGCTAGATTTATTAAATTGGCAAATGTGCTACAACAGAAAATGCTAAGGAGGCAGATTTTTTTCACTATTTTCTTATCGTTACTAAGGAAGCAATTCTCTACAGAATAACTGGAGAATGTACACTTAAAGTGCATCTTTTCATCTAGAAAAAAAAACATTTTCTTAAATGACTTTGTTTTTTAGTATTTTACCATCTAATGTAGCTATCATAATATGTTTAAAATAGACTCATTAACCTTTTATTGCACCATGGTAAAACTTCACAATAAGTATTCATTTCCAGATATTATCAGGTAGCAGGAATTTCAATAAAATTCATTTGAAGCTTTCAGAGGAAAAGGTGGTGTTAAGGTACTGAGTTTTTGGAATTATATGCTATCTTGAGTATTTGCATGATCTATTCAGCTATATTTGCATATAACATTTCAGCTGAATATGAGCTATTGTCCCCAGATTACAGGCTCTCTATTTTCTGTGATAATTTTTATGCAGGAAGAGAAATGCTGTGTTGTTGTATAAACGATTTTGGCACAGATGCATTTTAGATAAAGACAATTGCTCAGGGTGGTAGAAAGACATCTCTGATTATTTCCATTATGGTGTGATGGATCATTAACCCCTTTGTTGTCGACATCCTATGGAGATTCAGTAAGCAATCTTAATTATTTTAAAATACACTTCTTTGTTATTTAGTTGGTGATTAAAAATGCATTAAAAGATGGCAAGGGAAGAATATTTCCGTTCATTAGCTGATCTAAGAACCTAATTACCATGTACTGCTAATTTTCATATAAATCTTAAAACAATAAGCACACTACAGTTGAAACAATTTATGTTGACTATGTTAGTAATGAACGTAATCACAAAAGAAGCAGCAAAAAGAGAATGATTATCTATTGAATTAGACAAAAGTGAATAGATTGATTCATTTGACAATAGTACACATGTTCCTGTGTAAATACTGTATCAAGTAGACTGTAAATGAAGTGAAAACATTAACCTTCTGATGTAGTGGAAATCATGAAAGTGAATTTCGTGCTATAGTCTATTCAAAGCTAAAATTTGTAGCCATAGTTATTTACTCTTAAAGTTCAGGATACAAGAAAAAGTTAGAGCATATCTAAAGCCAATTTTTGTTTTGATTGAGTAGGGAATGGTTAAAACTTGTCAGGTTTTTTGCCATTTGCGTCCCATTTGAGATAGTTCCCTTCATTTCCTATACCATAGACACAGCAAGGAAAACACAGGAAATCTCTCCAGAGGTAAATCTCTTAGATTGTCACCAGAATAAGTGTTTCCATTGGAAGATTTCACTCCTATTTGTGTGCTGACGGTTATTCAACATTTTGAATATTCCCTCACTGACAGTTCCAATTACAGTGTTCTAAAGGGAATAAATAGATAGAATCTTCCTATGAGGCACTCAAACAGCAATAAAACCTGACAAGAGTTTTAACCCCTCACTTCATTACAAAAAAACTCTTGGGATGAGGGGTAACAAATCAACCTGTTTTTCAAAATAATATTTATCTTTAGCCATTATGTCAATACATTGTTATAGTGTACCACCTGTCTTGAGGTAGAACATGCCAAGCTTATTCTCCTCTCCCCTTGGCCACAGCCATTTGTTTATCTGTTTTCATTTTGTTTTTTTTTGTGTATTTTATCAGAAACATCTGATAACATGGACAAAGTTGTTAAAAGAGAACTAAAGTCAAACGTTTTTGACTTTAGCAAAAGACACAGATTTCCCCAAAAGGGGATCCCACCATTCTTTCAAAGTGTACGCAAGATAATTTGTAAAAATATATATATTTATTATAGGAATTTTAAAATGTATAACACATATATCAAAAGATGACAACAAGACATAAACCAACATGTATATGTGGCTGCATTCCGTTATAGATACTAGACAATGCTATAGAAAACACACAGTACGGGCATGCCCTGGAAAGACCTAAATATTGTAATGGATATAATATGCTCGTATTAACCAGTGTGTAAATATTGGAAAAAGAGTCCGTATTTATATGAAAAAAGGAGCTCTGTATTTTAAAAAATGTATATAGAGAAAAAAGGAAAAATGAAGAAAAAAAAAGAATAATAATCATCATCAAAGTATAAAAAAGATGAATGTAAACTCACAATGAGATTTATCTTCGTTTTCGGATCCGCTTTGTAAAGAGATAATGATGTTACTGACACTCCAACTGGATCTGTTTTGCAGAATGTCGGTAGTACAGGAGATGTTATTATTTCTCTGCTTTTGAGCTAATAGCTGTAGATCAATGCCTTAACTGAACTCCGATGTAGATTCCATGGGATTTTGATCCAAATTATGGGATACCATGTAGGTGGAAAAGATTTTCTTTGAGCTAAAAGTTGCCAGGCAGCCCCTGATTCATGAGATAACTTTGTCTCGGCTTTTTTGGAAATATAAGCCTTTACTGAAGCCGCAGCGTCTTTATCCTTGATTTTTCATAAACGGACCTCCAATATATTTCTGGTAATTCGATGTGTAGGATAGAAGTAACGCCTATAGGCGTTTAGTAGAGGTTCTTTTAATGTGGCTGCAACATTGAAGGCTGCCCTGTGATTGACCTAATATACCCTTATGGGTTACTTCTATCCTACACATGCCTCTCTAAAGCCAGAGCCAGCTGTGTCTGCCCCCTCCCCTGTCTGTCTCTCCAATGAGCACTGGAGGAACAGAGAGAGTAGGAGGCAATCCCTGTAGGGAACGGTGACTGACAGTAACCACTCTCTGCAGGGAGAAGACCATAAGCTGATTGCTCAGCGGTTTGTGATCTATAAAGCTGGTATGTGATAGCTCCAGTGTCACACACAGGCTTCAAGTACAGGGAAGAGTACATTTTACTATCCCAATACTTCTCCTTTAAATTAGTAGGATATATAATAGTAATGTAGGTGAGGTTGTTCCAGGCTGCTCGAGAGATGGAAACAAATTATAACCATCTTGCTTTGATACTTTGTAACATCCCATCTTAGAGAGTTTGTTTATGCCAAAATGTTTGGTATCTTTATTAAAATGTATATTGAATGCAAAAAAAATCAACCCTTAGGTAAAGAGCAGCCTTACTGCCTTATGACAACTGTCAAATTTTCTTGGCATTTGGCTTGATTTATAGATCATATACGTTTAGGGTGCTATAAAAATTGTTAAATTACCTCCTAAATGATTCATTGAGTAACACTTTTATTTACAAACTAGTTGTGCATATGTGTAAATTGCTGGCCCATAATACAGAGCTTTACAGTACATATATTTATTCTGTCTTTGTCTAGAAAGAAGATAACAGCCTTTTAAAAACTGACTTATCAGTAGTGATGAGATAATTGATTTACTTAAACTGGTATTTCAAGATAACTGGACTAATCCACTAAAATGATTGGTATCTGTGGATTTCTGATTCCCTCTATTGGGACAGTCATTTTGCTCTGTGAACCACAATATGACAAACTGGGTTGCAAATTTATGTGCACAAACAGGCCGAAGATCCTGGGTGATATCATTAACAAAAAATAGTGTGGAGATTGTTTTGTGGTGGTCGATAAATATTTTGCCATCTACTGTCCATAACATTTTTTTGGAAAGGAACATATTTGGTATATGCTTTTCCAGCACAATTTTGCTGTGCATCCAACTGTCACTGTCCTCTTTCACTTCTGATGGCTGTGATAGGCATGCACAGTAATTTTAGTTTTCATTGCACTGCTATTTTGTTGTGGACACCAACTGTAGCTGTCATGTTTTCACTCTGATGTTCACAACAAACTGGTGTTGAAGGGCATGCCCAGTAAAAAAAAATCAACCCTTACATACACACACACACACACACACACACACACACACACACACACACACACACACAATAATATAAATGTACAGTATTATAGAATATAAATGATATACAGTATATGTTTGAGATTTGAATAAGTGATGTTAACCTGGGTTTTTATGTGTCACCTTCATGGGATAAACTATGCTTGCCATCAATTTGTGCATGACCTATGTCAGGTCTTTTTTTATAATGGAACTCATTTGATAACAAACGGTGTCATAATATGATTCAAGATAATTCATCCTATATGGAAGTGAAGAAGATGGCTGCCAAATGTGTATCCAGCTTCAGTAATTTCCCACAGAACAAGGTCAAATGCCAAACACTAAATTCTCTGCATTGTGTGGAATTCACCTAAAATCACCTGGAGAGGAAACCTTTCTGTGTCTACAAGAGGTTTTTGACTGTGTCATAAATGAAAACTTTCAAAGGTGGGAGAATCAACAATTCACTGGTAAAAAACAGGTTTGGAAAAACTTCAGGAAATGAACTCAATGATAATACAGCTGATGAAACATCACTAAGAAAAGAAACATTGGGGGACATTTATCAAAACTGGAGAAGACAAAATCTGGAGCAGATTTACATTGCAACCAATCAGCTTCTTTCTCTCATTTTCAAGCCTCAACTGAGCAAACTGAAGAGAGATGCTGATTGGTTCCTATGAACAACTGCTCCAGATTCTGTCTGCTCCAGTTTTGATAAATCCCCCCAATGTTTTTAAATTAACAGTTAAGTTGGTAGAGGAATGCTTCTCAGCAAGCAACCTGAGAACTTAAAGTGAATTAGAACCCCAAGGTATTGTTTTACTCAAGGACAAACATCAGTGATTCACTGGACAGAACTGCTGACCACTAATTAACTACAATTCATTTACACACAAGAAAACAAATACTGAACAACTTACATTGCATAATGAAGATAAGTCATATATTTCTAGATATATTTCTGAAAATAATTACACACATATGATTGTAACCTAACTGCCAAGAATGTAAGGAGAAATACATAATCAGTTGTGATATATAGTTATTTATATATATAGATCTATATAGATCTATATATAGATCTATATATATATATA
>NW_017307867.1:76276-120093 GCF_000935625.1 Nanorana parkeri
TATATATATATATATATATACATACATACACACACACACACACACACACACACACACACAATAATATAAATGTACAGTATTATAGAATATAAATGATATACAGTATATGTTTGAGATTTGAATAAGTGATGTTAACCTGGGTTTTTATGTGTCACCTTCATGGGATAACATGAATCTATCAATATATAAATGTTATATGAAAATGAATAATTAAGGTGTAAAGTAAATGGTTGCATAACTATATTATATTAGATATGATATGGGGTAAAATGAATCAAATAATTGATAAACCAGCCCATGGACCCCTGGAAGACTGACACATTGGTCTATATTAACACATAGAACCATACTTCTGCATTATGACATAGATTATAAGTATAAGAATATTTATCTATTGATACATATACATTTCGTTATATTACGTTAGATTGTCTATATCTCTGATTATTTTACAAAGTTATTTTGCTGTCTTTGATCAACCCAGACAGAAACAAGCTCATTATCTCCTGATAATCGGGTATTAATATTATATTTTATTATTCATAAATATTTTCCTACGTTTAATAAAAGTGGGTTTAGGCCACTGGTGGAACTATCAGGGTCACATCAGTCACATTTACGGTCGGACCCTGGTGTTCCGGCACTTGGGGGGCCCAGTCTGAAGGGGCGTCGGATGGGATTTTTTCTCTTCATTTAGCCCTGCTTCTGGAGCTGTCTTGTACAAGAGATTTCAGCAGTAGTGATGGGCTCGATGTTCGAGCCGAACGTGAGTTCGACTCAAACATCAGCAGTTTGTGTGTTGGGCGAACACACGAACTGTCAGGGCGTTTGGCAGGCTGTTTGCCTGCCGAGCACCCTGCAACACAATGTGCCTTGTGAGCCATGCTTGACTAAAGCCTTGCACCTGACCGCAGGTTAGGTGAAAGACTTTGCCCAATCAGGGCACAGAGAACTTTGAGCCATGATTGGGCAAAGTCATGATGACACAACTGTAAACAGTTGGGTGAAGCTAGATGTTACTGCTAGCTCTGCCCAATTGTTTATAAGTTGCCGGCATCTGTCAAAATGCCATTCTGCTATCGGTGTTTGTTGCAGCGGATGGGAAGACGGTTGTGTTTTTTTTATTATTTCTATTTTTTTTATTGTTTTATTTTGTTATTTCGTCGAGTCATCATCGTCATGGACAACACTGGACATCATGATTGACGCTGGATTACGTCGGTGGATACATTGTTTAAAAACTTGTCAAAAAAATGTCTTTTTTTCAAATTAAGGTTTTTTTAAAAGTGTGGCCTCTTTTTCAAAACTTTTATTTTGCCCTTTGTGAATGGGTAGGGGTGCAAGTACCCCTTACTCATTCTCAAGGCGGGCTGCATCTTTATTAAAGGGGTACCCCAATGTTCACCAAGCCCCCTGCCCGCACCTACAACCAATGCCTTAGGGCTTGTGGTGAAGAGGCCTTTGTCCCCATCAGCGTGGGGACAAGGTGCTTTTCCAGGGGCGACACTGGAAAAGCACCCTCTCAGTGCAGAGGGCATGTGGCCTGGTATCGCAGGGAGGGGGGTGCTCACTCATCACCCCATTTCCTGCCCTGCCATGGCTGTGCTCAGATCAAGGGTCTGGTTGGGAATTTTAGGGGGGCACCATTTTTAGGGGTGGGGCTTGTGACTTGTCCGGCCACCCTCCAGCTGCCTTCTTCTGTGCCGGGTTTTTCGGGGTCCACTGCTCTTCTGGGGGACCCCAGCTCACAGAAAGGCAGTTCAGGATGGAGAGTGGGGAGCAGAGCAGAGAACCTTCATTCTCTGCTCTGCTCCGTGATCAGTGACACAGGACGGCTGTACTCACAGCGCTCCTGTGTCAACTGTCGCAACCTGAGCTGTACAGAAGTTAGAGCACATGTGTTTATATTAGAGAGTCTGTCACCTCCGAATGCTATCACACAGGGGCTTGTTGTCCCCTGTGTGATAGCAATAAAAGTAAGTGGAAAAAAAAGTAAAAAATAAATCAAATATATTTAAAAACAACGTAGTAAAAAAATAAAAATAAAAAATAAAATAAAAAATTGGTACAACATAATAAAATAAAAACGTGATAAGTAAAAAAAAAATTAAAATGGTTAATAATAATAATAAATAATATTTAATCTGCACAGCCCAACCTGTATGGGGTCCCATGATTTCAACTGGTGGCCCTGCCTCCTGGGACTACACACATGCACTACCCCAGTAACTGCCAAGGCACCAACATTTTTTTATGGGGAATGGATTGGCGGGCCCTGCATGGTTTCTTGCACCAGGACCCTTAGGTTTCTAGTTATGCATCTGGTGGAGGCATGGATTAACTATGCATCAGAATCTGGTTCTAATATTCGACACCTAGAAGCAATGTGGACCATAAATGCATCTGCCGCTGTGAATCACCAAGTTGTGTCCAGTACTGTGATAGTAATAGGAGGAAATTGGAGTGTCCTAAAACAGGAGTTCAGAGACCTAGGTGCTAGGATGCTGTACTATACTTCAGAAGGCTTTTTTGAAAATAATTTTTTATGCATAGTAAAACTTTCTATATTTGTGGGTCACAAAGGATAATTAATATTAAAAAATGCAGTATATAGCTAATCTGCAGTGAAAAAAGAAAGTCAAGTGCATTCATCAGTAAGTCCTCTGCTTATTATAACAAAACACTTTAGTAGGCCTCTTCTTATTCATTGCATCTCCCTAGTTTCATTTAAAACTAATCATAAACATTTAGCATGGTCCCTTCATTTTACATGAACCTAATAAGCTCTTGCAGACATTAACAGACTTCAATATTTCTGTTAACAGCAGGATTTATGGCCAGATGGGGTCTGAGGCAAATAATTTCATCAAATGTGATAATATATTAACACAGCAATGCAGTTAGTGTTTTGAAATATATCACATTTTATAAAGAATCATGGATTTCCAACTATTGCCGTTTGTGTGTGTATCAAATAATGTCATTATGTAGAACAGAGAAATATCTAAATGTATTTTATATCATTAAAAATCTTGAAGGTCATAGGTCATAAAAAAGTTTACATTGACATGATGGCCATTAACCACCTCTGTACCTCTATTTTAAAAATAATGGAGGGGAGGAGGATGTGTATTTCTGAAGTGTTGTTTATAAATGGCACTTCAGAAGACACACTTCAGAGCTCAGTGTGCCCATGAATAACTGTAGTAGTGTTTGGACAGCTCAGATCACTGTCACAGTCACCAATGCACCTTGTAAGTGCTGTGAACAAAATCACAGCCATCTCAAGTGTAAACAATAATAGTGTTTACAAATATTTAGCTCACTCACAAAGGAGCATGCTCCCCTTCCTCCCTTGTGAATGGGCTGAATTGTTCTAAACACAGGCAGGAAATAGAATCAGCTGATCAATCATGCCTTTAAGGTGGAATGGGCTACCTCTGGGCATACCCGCATTCAATTTACCTACTGCTTTAATAGCTCCAATTTGGAGGGTCTCAAAGATTAGAGTTAGGACCACCCTACACAGAGGAGCCTTGATGAGGCAGTGCGGCTTTCACATATTTTGCGAAAGTTTTTAACGCATATTGTTAGACATACACAACAAAACCAGTCTAAAACATGTTGGGGGATTTTAAGGCATGTAAACAAGGCCTTTAATTAAAATAAAATGAGCCTTATTAATAACAAATAAAACATACTGGCTAAAACATCACAAAGTCAGCCATGAAATACATATGGCTCATATAAGCTCCAATATTTGAATACTGATTCCACAATAACTTAAGAGCAGTTTGAGTCCAACAAATGTCATAATGAGATAGCACCAAAGTGGTAGCTGGCACATTATTGTTTCCTCAACGTGTTTCGCCATACCTGGCTTCTTTAGGAGGAAGTTGTGATAAGCTGTAATATCAAAGTAAATCACAGCATTTCATAAATTCCATGGCTGCTGAATGGCTGCTGAATGGCTGCTGAATGCGGACAAACATTCCCCTGTGTGCCATATTGTAGTAGCCAGGAAGCAGAACTCTTACACACACAATGTGCATTACAGGGTAAGCTCACTTTCCCAGGTAATATGGGGAAATGGAATTACCCGATCAAATATGGCCCATCCCTCCTAACCCCCTCCTCCCCCACGCCCCCGGCTATACTTACTTTTCGGTGAACAGTCCTTACCCTCCGCTATAGAAAAACATACAGTGAGAACATAAAAAAGGTAAACTATTAATGGTACACAAACTATGCAAGAAAAACTGTTTGTACCATGATGGTAGGAAAGACAGGACTGACTGGGTCATGAAGCTGATATGAGAAGGTGGAACAGATCTGAATTGTAACAGAATTTTAAATACTTAGCCGTCTCCAGCATATATGAGATGGAAAGACCTGGCACCTCAAAACATATAGGAAAGTCCTATTACAAGGAGGCAAAATAAGAATAATTTCCTCAGTGGGATCTAAGGACAATTTCCCTTCTAGATTCTAAGGTTGGGGTTCTTATGTTTTCCTGTGGGTGTATACAGCAAAATATTGATCCCATTATCAAACTATTGATCATCTTTGTTTTTTTATACATGACTTTTACTTAAGCCTAAACAATGCTCTTTGTCCCCTTTTTTTCCTTAGGCGGAGTTACTAAAATATTATTTCCTTTTTTTGGTAAATATATACAATTAAATGTGGATTTTTGGGCTGCAAAACTGCATACGGTCTGTGATTTTCAAAATGTGGCCTACAAGAGATTTTTGAAATACTGTGTATGCAGTCTTTACAATATTCATTAATTTTAACAGTGAAAAATTAACACTAGACATGTGCGATTCGTTTCGTTCTGAATCAAAATTCGGACAAATTTTCTGAAATTCAGACATTTGGACATCCGAATTTCCCAATCCCAATGCATCCGAATGTGTCGGGATCTGAATTTCTGTTTTCAAATTTTGGATCCCATCTGAATTAGGTTCATAAATGAAACTGAATCGGACATTTTACTTTTTCTGGCCAATCAGATGTGCTTTTCGGTTTAATGCATTCAAATGGGTCTGAATATTAATTTTCGTTACGGCAACACGAGAGCTATATATATATAAACTTATAATACTAAAGCCGAGGCTTCTAGACCCTAATGGCATTTGGGAGCTTTGTGCTACCACAAATTGCATCAAAATTAATATTAATAGTAACTGAGTTCAGCTGCAAACAAAATGTGTCAAAAAACACCATAAAGATTTATATTGCATAAAACAGGTAACCAAATCAAATGTGTAAATAAGATAATATATAAGACCATGAGTCCAATGTCTCTGTATAGTATTTCATCAACTTTGTCTCCTTGCAAACACCCTGTCAACTTTCCCTATCTGCTCCAAGACTCCAACATACTGGATACAGTAGGATGAGTGATGTTAGCGTTATGACACTATGTACCAACTGTTGGGTGGTAGATTAATCTACCACCCTGGACAGCCTGTGTGCTAATGGGTGTTGTTAACTCAGGACAAGTGCCTCTTTCTTGCAGTGATGTGAGGTCATCAGACAGAACCAGTGAGAGCTGTAGGGTACCATAGAGACTGACACTCCCATAAGAATTGGTTTGCCAGTGGACTTTGGGGGATCAGTTCTAGTAATTCATGTGGTGTATAGGCTTATTTAAAAATAAGGGGTCAGGGTCTCTTTAAAGGCCTTACTTTGCCACTTAAGAAAAACAGCACACCATCTCATAGCAATACTAAAAACAACACCCAGGAAGTGAGTTTCAAACGCATTCACACTTTCTCATGTGGCAGGCTTTGGGCTGACCAGGGAGGGTACTGGCATGGGTAAGGAGGTGGGATGCAGGAATTGAGCTCTATGTTATAGAAAAAACTGAAGAAAATTAACAAGTAATTGTTACAAGCGGTATTAAGAAAATCTGATTATTCAAGCATAGAGCAAAGATTTATTTAGACCTGTTGTTTATTTTTATTATCTTGATTTAACTAGACCTGTTAATTGTTGAAAAAAACTAATTTCACTTAAAATAAATGAAAATAAATGCAGCTCTGTGCACCAAACCTCAGTATGAAAACCCTTTTCAAGGCTTTATATATTGTGTCACAATGTATTGGTTGGAACTGGATATGCTGAAAACAGCAGATTATCCAAGTCTTATGGATTTTGCCTGCACTGACAGATGCAACAAATTGCATGATAATGCATCTGATATGAAAGAGCCTAAAAGTTCACCAGAGTTATGCAGCTGGGTCATAGGTAAAAGTACTACTTTGTATTTTATGAAAATGTACTTTAAAGCGCTTTAATATTGCCAAATAAGAACTTGATAGGATTACGAAATTAGGTATTAAATCTTAATCCTCTTTTTGTTCCATTTGACTTTCCCTTGAATGTAAACTATGCAATCATATGTAATAGCACACCCCCTTCTTCTTCTTAAGCATGTAGAATTTTTTATTAAAAATATGCTAATTGAAAGTCATGCTCAGTTTAACAAACTTTAAATACGATTCATGAATGCTGAGGGGATTATATTAATAAAATTCAACATTATTAATTGAGTGTGTTATGATTAATGTTGCTATTAAAGGCCAGACAGGGATTATCTCTAATGTCTTGCATTAAGTATTTGAAACATGTTTCATTTGAACAGAATCTTGAAAAAGCTCCTCTTTGTCTCTGTATGTATTTGAGTTATTTTACTGAAAATCCAAATTGTCAACATAAATTATAATAATAATTGAAATGCCCTCCTAAATGTTATTGTCATTAAAAACAAATGTAAAGTTACAAATGTTAATGTTATTGTAATCTGCCCTTACACTAAATATAGATTTTCAGTGACAAAAATTAATTTTGTTATTTTTCAGAAGACCGAGTAGTGAATATGGGGCTCTTCCCTCTACAGAAAGAAAGATACAGGAGATTATAAAAGGGCTCAAAAGTGATGATTGCATTAATACAAGTTAAACGGGAGTAAAGAGTGATATAGGCTGATGAGATGCTCAAAAAGCCCCCATGACAGTTCACCTAGTGAATTATAATTTACTGGCTAAAGTCAGATAAAAAAATTCTAGAGAATGATAACAATCTTTATTGGTCAGTCATTACATTAATATTAAGTAATTTATTACAAACCATTGGGAAACTTTCCATACTGGATGGATCATATATACTTGTTTCTAATGTTACATAGTGTAACAATTACAAATCACAGACGTTTGTGAGCAAGGGTACTTGAAATAAGTGGAATTTAAACAATAGGAGCCTTTAAAGTGACACTAAACTCAGGCGTTAAATCTTAAAAATGAATGTATGTACTGTAGAGGTGTGTGGCAATGCCGCAGTGACATTTTACAACAGAGTCACCCAGAACTCTGCTGTCTTTGCAATTTCTTGCAGGTTTTCCAGACTATTGTGGGATGTGGGAATCTTTTGTTCCCCATGGTCCCTGTGTGTGTTGTAAAGTAGCCACATCGCCTATGTCGCTTTCATGATGGACTACAATCTCAATACAAATGAGTAAACTAAATGTGAGATTGTAGTCCATCACAGGAGTGAGTTTGAAGTGGTGGCTACTTTGCAACACACACAGGGACCATTTACTGTCCTTCTTTCTGCAGGGTGGCTACCTTTGTCCCCCATGGTCCCTGTGTGTGTTGCAAAGTAGCAACCACTTCAAGCTCACTCCTGTGATGACTACAAGCAAAATAGTACAGTTGGAAGCTTTGGTGCATTGGTAATTGGTAATGCTGAATCTTGGCTTTGTTCTTCACATGATTGAGCTGTTAATATCCCTAGCTATGCTCTCTTTTGGAGAGACAGAATAAAAAATGAAAAGGCAGCAGTGTTTGTCTCTATGTGAGAAGTGATCTAAAAGCGAGTGTGAAAGAGGACCTTGTTGATGAAAAGTATGCTGGTGCTAAGGCATTATGGGTGGAATTACATATGGGTGTGCATACTGTAAAGCTAATTAGAGCTTGTTATATGCCCCCAGTGTTAATGGGAAGGTAGAGACTCAGCTAGAATGGGCTGCAAGGGCTGGGAATAATGGTATTGGCAATAGTGGGAGATTTTATTTAGCTTGTAATTGACTGGTGTAATGGTTCTGCTGAACAGTAAAATAACATATATATATATATATATATTTTTAAACTTATTACAAGACAATTTTACAGTAGAGTAAACAGAAGTTCCAGTGGCGTAACAATAGCCATATTGGCCCATGCGGCTGCTATGGGGCCTGGGGGTGGAAGGGGGCCCAATAAGGATTGCAGAAGTTTCTGCTGACACTGACATTATTAATCAAGAAGAGCTGACATCAGATGTGTAGGGGGGACTATGCAGGCAGTTCTGCTATCTGACTTTAATATCATTGACAGTAGGGAGGTTGCTGTGAGACCCCATCCAAATTTTGCTATGGGGTGCCCATGATCTGTGGTTACACCCCTGAGAAGTCCCATCCAGAAATGATACTCTGCATAATCTATTGATCTCAAACAATGTGAAGCTTATTAGAAATGTTCATGTAAAAGAAAATCTAGGTAACCATAATACTATTTAATTTCATTTAATTTGTAAACAATGAACACATACTATAAAAGATTTGTATTTCCACTAGAGAAAAGGAATGAAGGAAAACTTTCACCATTTGCATCTAAATGTCCAAATATGCAGAAATTCATCAGAATTTCAATTCAGAAATAAACGAATCGCACAAGGAATATGCAGTTCTGTTTTGAGCACCATTTCAGGACAACTGAACTGATGAGAGGCATATAAGACCTCAGTTATGAGGAGAGATTAGCTGAACTAACTTTTTTCTACCTTGAGAAAAGGAGTTTAGGGGGGAGATGATTAATATGTGTAATTACATAAATGGCTCATATAGTAAACTTTGTGCAAAATGATTCACTTGATAGTTACTGCAAAGGACAAGGACAAGAATGTAGCACTTACACCTGAAGGAGCCGTTGCGATATACAGGTACTTATGGGCCTGTACTTAGGCGGCATTTTCCAGGGCGGCTGCAAAAATGCTGCCCCCAAAACATTCAGGTGAGCCGTGTTGCATAGAATTCGGCAGCCTTGGCTGCCTTATCAAGGAGGCGGCAAGGAGGAAGAGCAGCAGGAGGAGGAGCAGCAGGAGGGGGCATGTCCAGATTGCCGCAGCACTGGACAGGCGGTGGAGGAAGCTGAGGAGGCCGGGACCATGAAGTGCCAGTCGGGTGGCGAAGGAGGCCGGGTCCTCACAGCACCAGTGGTCAAGAGGTGAAGGAGGCCAGGTCCACCAGTGGGTGGCTCAAGACAGCAGATGCGGGTAAGAGGATCACATTGCTGGTAACGGCACCCTGCAGAGCTCAGCATAGATTCTGTACACTCCACCTGAGAGTCTCAGGTGGGCTCTGCAGTATCTGTGGTGGGCTCTGTGGGGTCTATGGTGGGCTCCGCAGGGTCTCAGGGGGCCT
The DNA here is from genome assembly GCF_000935625.1 of Nanorana parkeri. Classification (NCBI taxonomy): domain Eukaryota; kingdom Metazoa; phylum Chordata; class Amphibia; order Anura; family Dicroglossidae; genus Nanorana; species Nanorana parkeri. The sequence goes on from NW_017307867.1 coordinate 85,743, forward strand.
GTAGAGCCCACCACAGATGCTGCACAGCCCCCCTGAGACCCTGCATGTGCGCTGTATCCAGCGACTCACAGGTTACACAAAAAGTCTAAAACAGCAAGGGGTGGAGCAAATTTAGTGGGGTGGTGTCTGAGTTTTGTCTTGCCAAAGGCAGCCCCAAACCAAAATACACCACTGTTATGTCTCACCTTAGAGATGAACCGCCACTCCTTGTGCAATGCTTGTAGACAGCCTTAATAAAGCAGGTGAAGCCCTGGATTTCTATGCATGTAAAGCCAAATAGGTATAGAACAAAAATATGAATGCACAAATCCAACATAGAGTATATACATAAACTGACATATGCAGTACCAATAGTTTATTATGATAAGAGGCAGGTTATAACTGTTAACGAACGGATCACTTGTAGGACTCAGTTCAGCTCTAACACTGTACTACTGGCCAGTAGCTCTAACAAAGTCCAGCCAGCTTTGGGCCCTATCTGTATGTTGGCGCTCTTGACACAACAGTAAGATGACTGGCTGATACAGTAGCTTCTGATTGTACCCACGAATTACAGTCTCTGACAAAGACTCCCTCCTAGGCCAGTGAAAAGGGTTTTTCTCCCTCTCAAGCCAGTGCCCTGTGGGCTTTCAGACTACACTCTAATATGAAATGTGCCAGTCACCTCCCCAGTGATCACAGATTCCCCCTAGCAGTGCTCTGTACATCTTCTCCTTGAAGCAGTGATGGCGACTGTTACCAGTAGCTACCTAAGTGGTGTCTCTGGCTCCGGTATGGCGGGTGGGTCACAGCAAGTCAATCTGCTAGTCCATGTGACATTGGTTCAAGCGCACTCAGAGGAGACAAATTTACAGTCCTCCCTATTGTTCTCTGAGCCGCCTGGTAATTGTAGTTCTGCGCTGCACTGACAAAGAAAAATCTCTATTCCCTAAGGACCTCAACTTCCACAAGTCTCTGTACCTCCCATACATAATCAGGTGCAATCTGTACTGTCCAATCAAGTCTGTCCCCACTGTAGTTGTCAGGGGTGGGCTCACCCAGGTAGAGACAGCCAATGAGGATACACACAGCTGTCTGCCGTTGTGAGGATACCCATTGTAAGTCAAACCAGCAGTTTCTGTGCAGCCAGTCTTTATTTAACCACTTGAAGACCAGGTGTTTAGACCCCCTTCCTGGCCAGGCTATTTTTTCAGTATTCAGCGCTGCAGTGCTTTGACTGACATTTATTCGGTCATGCAAGGCTGTACTGAAATTAATTTTAGACCACTTTTTGGGGACACATAGAGCTTTCTTTTGGTGGTGTTTAATCACCACTGCAGTTTTTATTTTTTGCTATAGTAAGGAAAAATTATTGAAAATTTTGAAAAGAAAAGTTTTGTTTCCATTATGTTAGGAAACAATGATTATCACCCATATTTTTGGTAAAATATAAAAGACGGGGTCACGTCGGGTAAATAGACACCAAACATGTCAAGCTTTAAAATTGTGCGCACCCGCGAAATAGCAAAAAACTGTGTGACAATATGTGACAGGTCCTCTTTATGGAGACATCAGGGGTCTCCAAGACCCCTAATGTCACCTAGGACCCCCATGAAGAAGCTGATGAAGCAGAGATCTGCTTTATAAAGCTTCTCTCCAGCATCTGAAGCTGGAGAGTGACTCAAGAATGCGGAAGTGATGTAATATACATCACTTCCGCATTCTGACAGCGGAGAGGGGACCGGAGGGAGTTCATGTAACGACCTCCCTCTGATCCCCTGTCCGAGAAGCACTATGCTGGTCCCGGGCTCAAACCGGGCACAGTGGAGCCCGGGACCATCGTGACAGCGGGCGGGGGGGGGGGGAGCCGGGGAGGGGGGAATTCACGGGACCTCATACAAGCGAGCCTAGTGGTGCACTGCTCCCATTGCTTGCAACATTTTTTCTGATTGTGCTGGACCGGAATGCAGACGTTGAGGTGCCACGTGTTCTGGTGCGGGTGATCGAACTGCGGGCAGGGGGGGGGGGGGGGGGGAGCCGCGGAGGGGGCGCACATACCAGGACCAAATACAAGCGATCCGCCGGCTCTATAGCCGGAGGATTGCTTGTATATTAACAGGCATCGCTGCCTGTTTTTACATTTTAGGACTTTCCCGCTCCCGCGCGGCACGTGCAAGGGGGCATGGTTGAGCGGGCGTTGAGCTGAAGTGGTTAAAGAGAATATCAATTTAGCAGCTGCTACAAGAAGCTTAATCTCCACACACATAAAGGCTTCTTCACAGTAAGGGCATGTAGAACAGGCTACCTCAAAAACTAGTTCTAGCCAGATCAGTTAATTGTTTTAAACAAACTGGATGCATTCCTAAATGCACACAATTTAACTGAATATTAACATTTATAAGTAATAACACTAGATATTGTTTTCCTGTTGGAGCAAAATGGACCATAAGGCATGCAGCGGTCTGTGTCCCCGCTGTCTCCGCCAACACAACACAGGTCGCTTGGTCTGCTCAGCTAAGCAAGTGTATTGTTTCTCCATTATTCGTATCTAGCTTGCACACAATAGGATATTGTTATGGGGAAATTTTGTATAAATAACACGCCTAGGCTTAGTCAGACTCTTGGCACCTACTGACTGTTGATGGCAGTCATGGTATTGGGCTGCCATCTAGAGTTGGAAAAAGTGAGACACATCTACCATAGGTTATCAAACATGTGTTCATGAGCAATTTTTCCAATAAAAAGCCACTAGTGAGTTTAGGACTTCACAATTGAACTTTAATCGAGGGGGACTTCTCTCTGACCAAGAGGGACTGCGCCATGCCAATAGGGAACTTCACAATGCAACTCACCATGGAACTTTGACCAAGGAGGACATAACTAAAACAAAGGACTTTGAGAGAGACTGCAACCAGAAGCCATTTTCCTGCGAACGCTTAATTGCCATGAAGTCCTGTTCCTTACAGAACTTGTAACCTGAAGCTAAGTATCTTTAGTGTGTCCTCTTATAGAAACTATTCCATGTACTAGAAAGGATAGTGTAGTGGGTGCATTTGTATCTATGTTGTAGCAGCCTGTATGTTTGTTTTGTACTGCTTTTACTATAACTAAGTTTGTGCATGCAGCATTTTTGCATAGAAAAGTATGTTTAATGCTACTGGGTTAGTTTCCTTGATCTTTACTTCAAGACTCAGACAACAAATATAAGTAAACGTTTTTCCAAGCATTACATTTGGGGTTTTGTCCTTGGGATAAGCTGTACATTTGGGGGCTCTTTCTTGGGATAAGCTTTACAAGCAAAACAAATGTGTGTCTGTGAAGGTTCTCATTCATCCAGGTCATGGTATATCTGTAAAAAGTAAGTCAAGGCAACTGGACTTGCTGTAATTTTCTTTGACGTTTCACTGGTCATCCAACCAGCTTTCTCAATTTAGAATGACTTGTACAAAAAACTTATCTGGGAATAATTATGGTGAATATTGCTCCAATCCACATAATCTGTTAGTCGCAACCATGTGTTGATTTTATTTGCATAATTGGAGTCTAGGGGGTGTTACAACAGCATTGTATGTGGCAGACAATAGATGTCTGTCACAGACAATGGACTGCATACACTACAACATTGTGAATGCAGTCCAGTGCAGTGAGGAGTGCTCAGAATTGTATGTCGGTGAAACAAAATAGCAGCTACACCTGCGTATGGCACAGCATAGAAGATCCAAACCCTCTGATCCGTATTCGGCAGTATACCTACATCTAAAGGAAAAAGGTCACTCCTTTGCAGACAGTCAAGTACGCATCCAAGACAGGGAGGAGGATTGTTTTAAAAGAGGTGTAAAAGAGGCCATTTAGGTAAAAATGGAGAAGCCAAGCTTGAATAGAGGTGGTGGGGGGGAGACATCTATATTAATAACACCTCCCAGACTCAAATGATGCAAATGCAATAAACACCTGGTTTCGACTAACAGATTATGTGGATTGGAGCACCATTTACCATATTTATTCCCAGAGAATCTTTTTGTACAAGTCATTCTGAATTGAGAAAGCTGGTTGGATGACCAGTGTAACGTCTTCAAGAAAAATACAGCAAGCCCAGTTGCCTTGACTTTTTTTTTTTTTTTTTACAGATAAAACAAATGTGGGTATAGGGTTGTGTTTATGGATGTTTTCTATTTATTAATTTGTTTCCCCTTTATTGGTTGAACTCAATAGAGTTATTATTTTCAGTTGTCTTCTTTTCAACCCATGTAACTATAAATAAATGATCATTCAATAGACAACTCATATGTCTGTTAGCCCAATGCAAACCAGCATTTGAAAAATGCATATAATAAATGGGAAGCTGTAATAATTTATACAGACCTAAACAGGTTTTTTTTAGTACAGGAAGCCATGAGCTGAAAACTACCAGTGCTGGGCTCCTGATACTAAAAACAAATGTAAATTACAACCAGAATGCAACTGTATTATATTGCAGCTTACTAGTTGTGGCTGCATTTGTTTTATTTTTCAGGCTCTTACTCTTTGATTTTTGATATTGGTGATTATGGCAGTAGCACACTTTCTATCCTACTATGAAAACCCCGCTCATTCTACTGTATTTATAGAGAAGCAGTGTTGATAATATAGGACAGGGCTACAAACACCTCCTCCATTCATCTCCTCCATAAAATACAGAGGAGAGGCTCCGCAGCTCTTAGAGATAGCTGGGAACAATGTAACTGAAAAGAATGCAGCACAGGCAGAGATCATAGGAAGATCTCTGAGATTTAATAGGTTATTTAACAGACCACAAGGGACCATACACTTTAAAACTTTGGAAGAGATATTTAACTAGGATCTATGGGGGGGGTGAAAAAAGGAAGTGTGTGCAAGACAGGAAAACTAGAAATTGGGGATTACATGTGAATGAGATGGAGTTAGCAAGAACAGTAAAGTAAATATTTGCCCTTCAAGACATTGGCGTTATAGAAGTAAATGCCATTGTCTAGTTTGCTGCACTTTTGGTGGTGCATGTTTGTTAACCATCCTCATCACTTTGTGGCATGATTTGTTGGAGCCCCAATGGTTCTTATTAGACATGTAATCTCGCAAAAAATGTGTTAGTTTTGGACCGATTTGGATTTTTATTTCTTTCAGTTCATTATTCAGATTTCGTATCCATCTGAATTTTCGTTTTGGAACGTTCCACAACAGGAAGTCACATGAGCGTGCCTCTAATGCTAGTTCTTATCAATAGTATTGCCTAATCTAAACTATCTTGCTATGGATCAGGTGGAGCTATACTAGCTCACTTACACTGGCTATGCAAATCATATTATATGTACTATCACTTTTATTTTCTCAAATCTATCTAATGTGAAGATCCATCCAAACTGCAGTAATTGGTGAACAGATGATCAATAATATTCAGGCAGACCCTCACAATAAATAGATCTATGGAGATTGAACAATCAGACTGTAAACTATATAGTGAGATTTTCATTGTCAGTTCCTTGGTAAAATCCCATGAATATCTGCAGTGAACCTCCCTTTCAAAAGGTACCATTCAAGGAAAAAGCATTTTTTTTTTAGTAATTATGATTCAAAAGGTTTTGCACTCTGTTTTTTCTTACTAGTCATCCAAGAAAAAGTCAGAATATATAAAATATTTAGGATGCAATGTTACTTGTTATTACCAACCTAGGCATGGAAATTACTCTTCAAAAATAAAATTTTTACTGCCCAGGAGCCTAGTAATATTTTATTCCAGTATAATGTCATGATCACATTTTGATTCATCTCATACAATGTTATTTAAAATGTGTGAGACTCAGAAATCTGTATGATCAATTAATATAACTGCATGGATATACTATTATGTTCTACATTATGTTATGGTTTGATTTTCTAACCCATTACCCATGATCTATCCATTACATTGCTGTTTTATATTACATTTAGATGAATTAGAACAAGCCAAAGACTATTATTTCACACGATTTAAAGGGTTTATAAACCCTCTGTTTTTTTGCATATATCTACTGCTAGCAAGCAGTAGATATATGCAAAATGTAAAAAAAAAACGCGCTTAAACAGCAGTTTAAATTGAATCCCAAACTGCTCGGGCGGTCGCAAAGCATCTTGGGGCGGTCGTATGTACAGTTTGGATTTTCGGCCGGGAGACGAGCAGAGACGCAAGGTAAGTCTATGGACGCGTGCAACCGCATGCAGACTCCGCGGGATCGGAAGTGCCTGCAATGACAGTGGAGTCAGCGCTGGATCGGAGAGCCGCCGCACCGCTGGAGGGACAGATTAAAACATCAGGAAAGAAGAGGAAGATCGGATTAAGAGACATCATTTAAGGTAAGTGCTGACATTAACATTGGGGGAGGGAAAAAATGTTTTGCCTTTAATGTCACTTTACGTTATAAAACCTCTAAGAACACATGTTTAGAAAATGTAAAGCCTAAAGACAGCAAGCATTTTGACATACAGCTATACAGTAAGAGTCCCTTTCGAGTATGTTAGTGTTCAGAATAATCAAGATGCAATGGTAAATTTAGTGTGATTTTGCCATTTTGAATAATCATCAGCCCTCAACATAAAAATAGTGTTAGGATATCTGGGCTCCACTTTTCCTCCTAAAATTTGAAAGGAAAACATAAAAAAACATCAATTACCCAATGCTTTTTACTGCTTAACAGAAGCAAGGAAATATACTTTTTACGTTATAGTAGTTGCTGTGAAGATTGTTTCTTTGCAGAAAAGAAATTGGGGTTAAAGAGTGCTAGTTACTGATAGTGACCAAGTTAATGCATTAATTCATTTTCTAAAAGAATAAAAGATGAATCTTGGCTGGTAACTATTGACAACAACTCCATTTTACTTTCTGTTCTGATTTATCCAGTTTGGAAAAATTGCCCTCTTAAAGGAGGACTATGGGGTTAAGGCTTGTCCCCATAGTTCTCCTTAGGGTAACGGGAGGACACAAACTAGCGTCCTCTCGTCACGCTAAGCTTAGTATACCGCAAGCTACTGCTCGCGGTATACTAAGACGCCACAGTATACCGCGAGCTATGTCTGGATCTGCCCAGCTGCGTGAGTGACAGTTGGCTCTTCCTATCTAGAGGCAGAGCCAGCTGTACCCGCCCCCTCCCCCGTCCGATCTGCCAGTCAGCGCGACAGGGGAGGGGAATCCAGCCCCTCCCCTGTCACGGCAGAGAGCTGTGACAGGATCGAGAGGTGAGCGAATGTGTATGTGTATGTGAGACAGTATGTGTTCGCTCACTTCTCGATCTACTGAGCCGACCTGTGACAGTCTCATTGTCACAGGTCGGCTAGAACTATGAGGTGAGTGAAAAGCACTCACCTCATAGTTCTCCTTTAAGTCCAAATTATTAAAGTAAGATAATTACATTGTGGGAAGAGGGACATAAAGTTGAATGCTGCCATACCGGGGAGTAATTTATCTTTGTTTTGGTGGCTGAGGAGACTGGTGGGGAAGAGAAGGTGATTATATATGGTAAAATAGCAGGATTGAGAGGTAGTTATGCATTTAAATGCATAGTCAGCACACAGGTTCACGTTAAGGAAAACGTGTGTAATTAAAATAATTTTCATCAGACTCCTTGTGGATAATACTGCTTACTATCTGTCCTATCAATGTTGTTTTACAGTGGGATCACAGGGTAAAGTTCAGTGATTAAACTTGGAAAAAAACGTGTTTGTCTGATCATATGGCAAAAAATCCTCAGTTCAAATCTTGCCAGATAAACTATTCCATTCATTTAAGCAGCTCAGCTTTTATATCCATTCTGAATAACTTCAACAAGTCGATCAGTCAGCCACTAATTCCAGCTAATTTGTTTCACCACGGACCACTCATACTTATTGTGGACAAATATGTAATATTCTAGACAAGTAAATGGAGATTCTTGTAGAGTGGGGGAATAGGAGGAGTGTGAAGGAAGAGGATTTGGGGCATTTTGCTGCCAAATGGTATCATCCATGTGCTGCTTCCACCGAGCATTGTGGTGAACAGTCATGTGTCTCCACAGACATGTGGTACTTAAATAACTGGTAAATTGACTGAACTTGATATGCTGCAGGCAGAGGCTGCAAACCACTGTTTCTGCAGCACATGTAAGGAAAAAAGGCAAGAATGCTGAGTTCCAAGAGATGGACCTGGAAATATCAATGGTCTGCACCCAGGGGATGCTATTAGGTGGAAGTGGGTGTCTGCTCCCTCCCCTCCTCTGCAAGCTGTCCCTAGATGACTTCATGCCTCTCTGATGTAGAGCCTCTCACTCACTTTACTCCTGTACAGTCTCTGGCACCCACATATAGTCTGCCACCACCTTATCACCTGAGCCCAGTTAGCAGTAAGCTGTAACTGCAGGAACATCAATACCAATAGCTTCTTCCTGCCTTCTCTTTATGTTCCTGGTGCTGTCTTCCTCAACATCAGATAAAATGAAAGGTAGTGCTGTGGTGCTTTGGTGCACTTCAAAATATGGTAATTTGGTGCACAAAACGATATCGCAGTAGTATGCAATTATGATCTGTTAATAAAGGGCAGCTTTGTCTGTGTCACCAACAAGTTCATGCTGCTGACCCTAGCACAATTGTATAGAAATGAAATGCACCTCCCTTTAAAAAAATATAACCAAAAACACAAACCCCAAACACCAACCCTAAAACATTGAAATGCAAACCACCTTTTTATCAAATATAACAAAAAACACAAACCATGAACACTAACCCTAAAACATTAAAATCCAAACCACTTTTTTATTTTTTTATTTTACAAGCAAAAATCTAGAAAAAAATAAATAAAAGGAAAACATGAATGAAAATGGAATTTGGAATCTTCAATTTTCACCCCCTGCTGTTTTGTTTAAATTAGTACAATTTTCTAATAGACTTGTAGTGTTACAAAGCTTTCAGATAGAAATGTCTTTCCACCACTAAGAATGTCTAACAATTACATCCTTTGTATTGTAGAGCCTGAATTAACTACACTGGATTCTACTTAGTGAGTTGGACCCTGCTTGTGGATTCCATCAGCACAGTAGGTTGTCATACAATCTGTACAGACTAGTCTCAGGAAGTGGGTTCAACTATATAAAGTGGTGGTGGTTGAGACAGAACATTGTTGCTGGCACATGCAAAAAATAGTCCTAAAAGGACTGTCGGGTCTCTTCACTGTGAATACATTGAGTGTTACAAACTGCAGTGGAGCAACAGCACTGCATAACTCTGTAGGTACGACTTTATTGTATAGTAGCAGTAACCACCTCTTTCTGAAATCCCTGAAAAAAGACTGATGGGAGAGCTCACTTCCATAGTTGGGGGGCTGTCACATTTGCAAACCTTGGCCATACTATGCCATGATCTGGGATCAGGCTCAGAGTCCAGCAGCGGAAGCAGCAGGCAATTCGTAGTGCAACAGGCCAGGTTTGGTACACAAGCAGCGGGTAGTAGTGGAGGAGCAGGCAGAAGCATAGTCAGCGAACAAGCCGACGTCAGGAGCCAGAGGTATTTGGTATGTAGGAGGAGACGGTGAGAGTAGTCGGTGAATCAGCAGCCAAAGGTCGGTACACGGGAAGCATAATAAGTAGATTGTAGCACAGAGGGAGCAGGAAGCAAGGTACTGGTAGGAGAACAATAATCTGGCAAAGAGGAAGTGCAGAGGCATGGCTTAAATAGGAAGTTCAAGGGAGGAGCAAGGAGTTCAGAGTTCAGCAGCTGGTTAGGTAAGCCCGAGGATACACAGGAGATCAGGCAGTGAGCTCTCCAAGGTTCTAAGGTGGCTAAGCGGGTAGAACCACCGCCAGCTACAGCAGAGGCCCTGGGTTCAAATCCGGTTCCTGACACTGACACATTCATACACATTTCATGCAAAACATTATGAGGGGATTCGATTTTGGCACAGCACCAAATAAACATATAAGTTCACCATAAACAAAGTTTGGGTGGAACTCTGCATCAAAACAAACGCTAATCTCATTACTTTCCATTATTAAGGAAGAGTTATCTAAAATTTCAAAGTTTTAACATTGTCCTTGGTTCTAGTCAACTGAGTTTAAGTGACCCATGCGATTCCTCTTGTTGTACCATATAACAGGAGCTTTGCATAGTGGTTGTTCTAATCTATTTAATGCTTGCTTTCCCCGTCACGATTTTTGACAATCCCTAGATATCAACTGTGCAATTCTATGCAAAATGTTTTAAAATAATTTTCAGTCTCTGTGTTCAGTTGCTTTTAAGGAGTTTGTGCTCAGTTTCCGGATACACTGACATTATTTCATAATTGGCTGATGTCAGCGATTAGAAAAAAATCTTAAATACAGCCAATGAGGAAAGAAGAAATTAAGGGATCAAGTAGAAAAAAATACATTCATGCTATAATTATAATAGTCACTATACCTGGAGGGTCATGTCGAGATATTTTTGTGGCATAAGTTAATTATAAAAAATAAAAAAAATGAAGATACAGTCATTGCTAAAAATATTGGCACCCCTGCATTTCTGTCAGATAATGCACCACCTTGCACAGAAAATTGTTGCCATTACAAATGTTTAGGCAAATCTGACACATTCCAAGCAAAACTCCAAAAGTGAACCGGACAAAATTATTAGCAACTTCTTCAAATTGCAAGAAATAATTTCATTCCAAGTTTGGGATGCTCCTGTAATTTGTAATTAACCCCTTCATGACTGAGCTTGTTCTTAGTTTCTGTTCATTAAAGTAATATACTTTCTTACAAAGTGACAGATAGGGATATATATTTATATCACATATGTGCAACTAATGCCTCACTTAGGACAAATAAAATATAAATAAAGAAGAGGAGAAAACATAAAGAAAACACCTTTTCCCCAGTTTTGATTTGTAGTATTTTTTACAAAAACAGCACAGCTAAATAAAATGCAATAAATACATTCATTTATTTGTCCTTTATTTGGAAAAACCTCACATCCCTAGGATTTTAGACATTTTTCTGTACGTCTCGGCCTAAAACTACAACCTGACATTTTAATCTTTTTTCTCTAAAAGCTAAAAGTGGTCACCTGGCATACAATGTCACTAAGTGTCACACTTAGTGACAACGACATACTTTAAACATCACTGTCATGAGGGGGGTTTAAAAAAATGTGGTGAAACACAAATCTGCATCTCAGCTGCAGATTTTCATTGTAAGGGGTTAATTTTTATATAAATGATAGTATAAAAAATATAATTAAATATATCATTGTTATTTGTTACATTTATTTTTATTTGTTACATTTATTTTTAATTTTTTTGCACTTTATTTTATTTTTTGCACTTTATTTTATTTTTTTACACTTTTCACAATTTTTTTTATAAGACGGGGCTGCTGAAAAAGAGCATTTGATGCAGGTATTCCGTCTCGGGAACCAATCTACCATATATTGTTTTTACTGCCGCAAGGAAATGGTTAAAAGTGGGATTTCTTGGTGCACCCTTGGTCTCCAGCAGGAGTATTACACACCCCCATACATAAACTACCACCTCCTATATTTGAAGTTTTGAAGCCATCGGGGATGGTGGCAACTTTTAAAATGTACATACAAGTTGCCGCTGGTGGGTTTTGTGTGATTGCAGGTGATAAAAGTTGCCACCATCCCTGATGGCTTCAAAACATCCCCAAGAGCCAGTTCTGCAGGCTTAAGCGGAACTGTTCCAGATCAACAGATTTCACCGCACAAAGTAAACTACTCGCCAACAAATTCAAGGACAAAGCTTACCCAGAAACACTCATCCACAACGCATACTTTACATATCTACAACCACCTAGACTAGAAACAGACATTCGCCCAGAGCCCGCAGCAGAAACCCGATTCATCACCACATTCAATAATAATCATAACAAAATATAAAGTATAATTCGAAAAAGTTGGCACATCTTAAAACAAGACTCCAAACTAGGCCTGTTCATTTCCACCAAACCCGCAGTCACTTTTAGAAAGGCCCGTAACCTTAAAAATAAATTAGCACCTAGTAGGATACCAACCGGGGTCACTAGAGACTCACCACATCAGAAATTTGATAATAGAGTGGGAATATATCAATGCAAAAATCCCGCTGTCTGACTTGCCAGTTCATTACTCACGGCCAATCCTCCTTCACCGACCACTTAGATAACAGATATCATATAAAACAGTTCATCACATGCTCACATGACCATGTAGTATATGGCCTAAAATGCCCATGTAATCTATAATACATTGGCTGCACCATCCGTCCGTTGAGAAAGAGGATAGGAGATCATAGACGCCTCATTGCTGACGGCAACCGTGACCACAGCGTCCCAAGACACTTCGCAGCAAAACACGGCAAACGCATCCAGGATCTTTGTGTTTTCGCCATAGAACAAATTCCCGATCATTTCTCCCCAGCCAAACGTTTCCAAAAGCTATGTAGACAAGAAACATTCTGGATATACAAACTGAATACCCTTGTTAGAACGGGACTAAATGAAGAACTGGAAATTTTGACCATTTTGTAAATGATGCCCACCTATGGCTCTGAAGACCCAGACTAATCGGTCTCTCACACACCCAATGTTCCCCTCCACAAACTCAGCCTTAGTTAAAAACTTGTGTTATGCCTTTTTAAGCATCCTTTTGAACATTTGTTTAATCTTTCGTTTTAAGTATTCGTTTTACTACATATGCATAATATTTTTAATAAATTTTTTATACAATTTGTCTATTTTTATACTTATATTTTTATACTCATATATTTTTTATTCATCTCTTATGGTCCACTTATATGTCCCATTTTTTATTCCCATGGTGATCCTCCCCAAATCCCACTTTTAACCATTTCCTTGCGGCAGTAAAAACAATATATGGTAGATTGGTTCCCGAAACGGAATAACCGCATCAAATGCTCCTTTTCAGCAGTCCCGTATCGTATTTATAAAAGAATCACCATGCATAATCAGAGATCTATTTTAACACGCACACACTACAAACTGTCCCCCCTTCCAAGACTATATACAATTAGACAATCAACCTTACAGTGTCCTTTAAGACATTTCTAATGCCTCCCCTTAGGGGTAACTCACCATTCATGTCCTTTATGCCCATGGCACGCTCCCCTACTGACAGAACATGGGCTGTATATCCCCCAAACTTCATCTCCAAGTTGCCCCTAACTGTCCAACCTGTCTAGTGTAGTACAGGCCCTTACCGAACGCTATTTACACATGCCGAGGCTCCACAGCTTCTAGCGTGCAGCTTCTCCGCCCACTGTCACTAAGCTCCGCCCAGCTGTCACATTTAAATCGGCGGTTTCCCGCCGCCGCAATATGTTCCTTCTCGAGCTTGAAAAAGAGGTATCACTCCTCGAAACGCGTTGCTCACTGCCCTTCCATCCCGCCATCACCCTCTTCCCATCACAGACCCGACTGACAGCCGACAATTTTTCAACCAACGGCTCCCGCACACTGCCCCAGTCTGCGCTGACAGTGATCGAGCATCACGATCCACAGCCGCGGCCACAGCCATTCAGCCTGCTCCTGACACCGCTAATTCTCCCCCACACTACTTAGACCCTGGACCCACTTAGCGGGCCACTGACCGAGTCCCCATTCTTCTGGTTCCTCTCTCCCCCCCTTTTCCCCATTGTTCACAGTCTCCTCTCCACGTGTGGATGCACATCTTCCGGCACCCCAGCTTCAGATAGACACCACGGATGACCCGATCCTTCACACCGGCCGTCCATCCCCTGGTCCCATGATTTAAAATGTAAGTAAAAAAAATGTTTGTTTCCTCAAAAAAATGTTTTTGTTTCCTCAGCTATTAATTAGTTTATCACCCTTTGCATCCATTGTCACACAATTTTCCCTGTCACCTTCCCTGGGTAGTCCGACCCGGCCAGTCAGCCCACCTAGTGTTGCGCCCTTTTTGGTTTTTCTGTTTTGCATATCCACAGGCACTCCTCCTTGGTTTCAGGGCTGCACACTAATTAGGGTCACATTTTTTACCCCCTCAATACCACTTTTTTTTTCAATAATAACCTTAGTGACACTGATCCTGCAGCATTTTAGGATCAGATGTCACTAAAGGTTTTCTGATTCCAACAACGATCAGAAAACTGCAACATTCTTTCAGGAATAGATAAATGATGTTTCTATTGCTGAAAGTAAATATTTCCCGATCTATACCAGCTGTCAGAGTGACGGCAAGAGCTGCAGATGCAGCTCTGCTCTCACTATCAGACACCCAATTCCTGAAAGGGATTGAATGTCTGAAAAAGGTTAACTCTTTCATTAATGGATGCCTCTATAACAGTGGTTCTCAACCTTTCTAGGGCCGGGACCCCTTGGTAACATTTGCCAAGTTGTGGTGACCCCCAACGGTAAAATTTTAGGGTTGACGCGGCTGCTGCAGCGACATCTGGTGGCGTGGCGGGAGAACTGACACTGCTGCACTAGGAGAAGGCGAGGAGGACTCTCACCGAGCACAGCAGAAATCACACAGCGACCCACAGGTTGAGAACCACTGTTGTAACAGCTAAAATGGCACACCATATAACACAAGCCGGGGGTGTCAGCTTTTATTATTAATAATAATGATGATAATCTAATAGCTATCTAATAGTGGGAGACTCCCGGCGACCCCTGGCAAATTGTCATTCGACCCCCGAAGGGGTCCCGACCCACAGATTGAGAACCGCTGCTCTATAATGAGGCATCCATTAATGAATGGTAACCGCTGATTTTCATTCTGCCATTCTGATAATGTTCTCCTTGATCTGGGAGTAGAGGTTTTGGGAGGAACATCCTCTGGGTTTATGTCTCAAAGATGAAGAATATTAGTGCCTTCTTCTAACGAAGAGATGGTATATGAGGATACCTTGTTTGTGCAAAATATTTTTGTTGGACATCCCCATCTGTAGGTAAAATTGCACTTCCTGAGGGCTCTGGTGATGGGCATGTGTTGTTTCCTATTATTAAAGACATGATTTATTCTATACGGTCTGCACTATGATGTTTGTATGCTCCTTTTTCTGAGTTTGGCTCCTGGGAATATCTTGGACGTAACGGGAGAAAGATCATTTGAAGTTATTGCTCTACAATTATACTTAGGGAGTCCCTGCCGCTGTTAAAAGGGATCTGCATATTGAAGACTTGAGTGATAGGTCTTATTTAAAGGTGAGTCTTCTACCAATCACAAGTGTGCTTTTTGCTTTGATACACTGCATCACTACAGTACAGACTGTGCTTACAGTATATGTTTGTTGACTTCACTATTTACTCAGGGAAGTTATGAGCTATTATGGACATGGTGATGTTTGATGCAGATTATCTGCAGAACTTTTTTGATGTCCACCTAACTACACATATTGTTTATATTTGATTTACCATTTGTGAAGTCTTCTGGTTTCTATTATCTTGCCAGTCCCCCATCCGCTTTGTAATAGCCGGCAACGCTACCTACACTGACATTGGATGTGCTGCCACACACCTGTTCTCTGATTGGACAAGGGGAGGCGCCATACGCCGCCTGCTCACTCTGAAAGTCTCAATAGTTTCCTGGCAGAGAGCTGGCGGTCATGTAAATATTATAGTGAGTTCTGATTGGCTTAAAGCTCATTGGCCCATTGCTTTTCGTGTCATACCATAGGCAGCTCCTGATTGGAGAGTTTTCAAGATATCTTGCATCCAGATGGAGGGGGTTGTTAGGTTCTGAGGAAGGGGGCATCACCCCAGAAACACTTTTACCAAGGTTGATATGCAGTTAGAAGGACGTGCACTCCAATCTGCATGTTTTACTGTTCTCACAGTGCTGATGAAACTTCTGATACTATAGGCTCTCAACTACTACATGACTGGTAGGATCCCCAGTGATTGGCGGAGGGCTACGGTAGTCCCAATATTCAAAAAGGGGGCAAGGTGCCAACCTGGGAACTATAGGCCGGTCAGTCTAACATCGGTAGTTTGTAAAATGCTAATGTTTTGTAAGTACATTTCTTGTTTTTACTATTCAATTAATAAAGACTTCTACACAAAGGAGGCACACTGTGTTTGTGTTTCATGTTTAAGATAAAGCCTATTGGAATAATGGTATCGACTGTCATCTAATATGAAGCAGATATCACCTACACTTAAATACAGGTTGTTTTCGGCAATGTTTGATGGATCCATCCAGCGATAGGCAGATTGCAAATCAACCCTGACTCTGTTCCTCTGATTCAGGTAATGTTTTTTTGCAATCAAGTCATCACATATAACTAAAAATGTCACTACATTTAGACACCACACAAATGGTAACATACAATTATGAGAATTACCGAGCGATATTTTATATGCAAATTCAAGACAACAATTTAACAGTTCAACATATGCATTAAAATACACTGTAACATGTCTTGCCTTGGAAACAAATATGTTTAACTATATTTACTGATATACATACATGTGTGTATTTCCTGATATACATATATGTCCTTTAGGAGACAACCCTGTTTAAAATTCAAGAAGAGGCAGCTGATGAAACATATGGTTCATTAAACTTTGTTTATTGTAATTATATGTAAATAACATTTTCATAATGGGTAACTATTAACAGATGAATGTGTGACTGTGATTTTACAACTTTTATCAGTAAAGAGTCATATCAAATAGCTTTAGATTTGTGCCTAATGACAAAGTCAGCTACAATGAATTAAAATTTATGGGTGGGATTTTTTAAACCTGTTAGCAGTGATCCTTATCAAGTACAATAAATGAAACCCACTATATAGTACAGATGTAAGTACAAAGAGATGGGAATATAGAAATAAAACTGTTATGCAAACAGTGTTCTCACATTCTGTTGTCTGCCCATGGGATTTGGCTGAGACCAGTGTTATGGGAATGTCTAAATGTGCCACAACAGTTCCAACTCACTAGAGAGCTGAAATACTGGAGAGCTACAATGTTTACATTTGGGGCCCTTTCCCAAAATCACTCTGCAGTATGGTACTGCTGGAAATCTATGATGGAGTTTCATTGGTGCCAAGTTACAAACGTACTTTAATTAGTACTTTTATTCAGTACTTTTATGCATTTATTCAGATGAATACCCAATTTTGTTTAGTACTGCTTCCTCACCAACTACAGTACAACAGATACCACTATGCCTCACAGCCACAGCAAAAAGACAATAAGACAAGATGATAACTTTTTTGTACTGTCCCCAGATGGCTCTCTGGGCAATTTTTGTTCCTCATAGTAGGTTCCTTCATTCAGGTCTATCAGATAGGAGCTCACACAGAAGTCCAATAATGCTACTGATAATTCAGTGTCAGTTATTAGTCTGAAACAGGAAGTGTTGTTAATGACAGGACATCAGGTAAGACATTTTGCAGCAGATTTACAACAAAAAAATGCTTCAACAAATTTGTATAAAGTGAGTTAAGATGTCAAAAATACTTAAAAATGTAAGGTTCACTCCGCCAACATTCATTGTTGGACTCGTGGCGGGTGATACACCCCTCGGAGAAACGCTACACTTTCTACTCCGCAGTACACCACACACACACCAGGATAGACTATCTTCTGATAAATACACCAACATTGCGGAACATGGCAACTGCAGAAATAGAGGTTATCTCATGGTCCGACCATGCCCCCATTGACATTACACTACGTTTAGACTCCTCCAGGGTCAAAAGATGTAATTGGAAGGAACCTTCCAAGCAGGATTTAAGAACCGCTCTGGACTCCTATTTTGAACTCAATGGGGGTTCGGTCTCACACACTTCCACCCTATGGGAAGCCCACAAAGCTAGGGGACAGTGTATAGCCTTAGCATCGAAAATTAGATTCCATGGAATATTTGACCGCGAGGCTTAACAACACTCAAGGGAGTATGGAATGCATGGACAACCGCGGAAGATCACATGGGGGAAACACAAACACAGTATAAGATAGACAACAAATAGGAATAGATGAAGGCGGTGGTGAGCCCGGGAGTTCATAACGACAAAGCAAACTTGACGTTCAAAATCCAGACCCGAACCATCACTTTATTGATATTATATGGAGGAATGTAACATTCAATTTCTGTCTCTTCTTTACTTTTCTACTTTTTCTATACTTACTTTCTTGTTATCTTCTGATTTTTGATACAGACATGTTACTCAACTATGATTATTAAGCTAAACTGATGTGGGGACATACAAATAGTAAATAACTATAACAGCCACGAACTTATGTGGAGAAGCATATTAGCTGAGAACAAAGTTATTACATAAGCGTTGATTCAATACGGAATAATTGAACTGTAACTGTACTTGAATTGAACTCAATGATTGGCTATCCTTTATACCTGTTTTGTATCATCAGGGTCCCACTGGAGTTGTGGCTCTATTTTACCATAATGTCAAGATGATGTCTGTATCACATTTAACTGGAAAAAAAAAATTCATAAAAATTGTCAATTTAAAAAAAAATGTAAGGTTCATGTGCATTTTAATATTTGTGGTTTTAAGGGCAAATGTTCCTGCCATGTAAATAAATAGAAAACTAGTTTAACAAGGTGACTGTCATTGTAAATAGGAGAAACACAATGTAATCAGAAAAGCTGTCATGTACTTTGTCAGTAAGTCTGCTATAAAAGGAAAGACTGCCAATTGAAAGCAACTGCCTTGTCAGAGACATTGTCATGTCAGGAAGCGGGCATTGTTAAGCCATTAGTGATGTTTTCACACGGACCTAACATTGCTCCACAAGGCAGTGGAGCAGTCAACATGTCTACAAGTGTGACATTGAAATTCACATGACAAAGCCAGAGGACATTTGAGACCACTCCATTTTGCTGTATGCTGGGTAATTGATGAATTATGTATACAGAAGTAACATTGCTCCTGTATCACTATCCCCAGCATTAATAGTTCCAAGCTAAACGTAAAAACAATTCTATGTCGCTGCTATATGATTTGAAAGTTAAATGAAAGTTATGTTTTAGCCCGTATTTCAAGCATTCTAGTGGTATTGTTAATTTGAGTCTTTGATATAAGAAAAAGTGCTACAATGTGTGCATATTCACTGAGTGGCCAGATTATTATGACCACCCCATCCGTACTTTGTTGGGCCACCTTTTGCCTTCAATACTGCGGCGATTCTTCTTGGCATTGACTCCACGAGATGCTGAAAGGTGATGCGAGGAATCTGACACCATGCCTGATGAATAGCACTGTCCAGTTATGTGAGATTTGATGGTTGTGGAACCAGCTGCCTGATGGCTCTTTCAACTTCGTTTTTTCCACCTGTTTTCATCTGCACTTGTTCTGTGGCTGTCTGAAACTGGAGCATCACCTAACAAAACAATCACAACTTAAGAAGTCCCCATGACCACTTCTTCAAGAAGCGACAGTTAAGCTTTTTGCCTGGAGTTAAAAGTCTTCTTTCCTGGAGTCTGTTAAACCTCATTTATTAAGAACATTACACTAGAATAATAAATCAAGTACATTAAATATATTCCGTGCAAGTTCAAACACTCGAATTGCTATGATAAATTCCCCCCTCTGTATATTATTTTATTAGTTTTTTTCCATTTCCCTCCTACTAGATTGTAAGCTTTTCACGAGCACAGCCCTCCTAACCCTATTGTACTAAAACTGTATTGCACCTGTACTGTATCCCACATCTTGTAAAGCGCTGTGCAAATTGTTGGCGCTATATAAATCCTGTATAATAATAATAATACTTTTTCCACACACTTTTAACTAAATATGTGTTGGCTGAAAAGTTCTGAGCATGAGGTACTTAACCCATTGCCGTCCGCCCATTGTAAAAACAACGGGCGGACGGCGGCTGCTTCCCGGTGGGGTCACGTAACTGTACGTCATTTCATCTTCTGCGGGTGCGCACGAGCAGAATACCGCCGGGAGTGTAAACATATCTCATATTAAAAAAAACACCCAAAAAAGTTTAAAGTGGACCTGCCCCCGCTTGCAAGCACTTATAAAGTTAAATATGTGCCGGGTGCGCCTACATGATTACGCCACACGTTACATATCGCCGCGAACATCGCACTGAGAGCAATATTTCTAGGCCCATCAATCACTGATTACACTAAAATGATGAGTGGTAAAAGCTTTTAAAGTGTCGCCTGTGGCCAATTTTAGGCATGGTCGTTTTTTGCGGACGCACGCAATTTTAAAGCTTGACATGTTTGGTGTCTATTTACCCGATGTGACCCCGTCTTTTATATTTTACCAAAAAATTGGGTAATAATAAATGTTTTATAACATAACTTAAGGAAAACAGTTTTTTTTTTCCAAATTTTTGGTACTATTTTTATTATATAGTAAAAACTAAATACCCCATTGGTGATTAAATACCACCAATGGAAACTCTATCTGTCCCTAAAAAATTGTATAGAATTAATTTCAGTACAGCGTTGCATGACAGAATAAATGTCCAGTCAAAGTACGGCATTCGGCTCGGCTGTACCTCTGTGGTACCGAGCAGACTAGAAAAACAGTTAAAAAGGTAGTAAAAAATAAAATAGAAAATGATTCAGCGGAGCTAGCAGTGACAGCTAGCTCCGCCCAACTGTTTTCTATTGGCCGGGCCGTTCTGCTGCTGTCAAAATAAAAAAAATTAAAAAAAATCACTATAGGAATGCATAGCTAGATTCCTGTTGGCTATTTCAATTTTGCAATAGCAAACTAGCTATTGCACCCGCCCTCTGCTGCTGTCAATCACTAGAGACAAATCACTATTTAATAGCGGGAGACTCCCAGAGTGCCCGGGAGAGTTGGACTGTCTGGAGATCAGTGTCCCTGGTTACCTGGTAACCAGTGATGCTGATCTGTCTGTGCAAGTGGCCGGAGCCAGCCGTAAGATGCGTGCCCAGCAGTAAGTAGCGCGCTGTCGGCCAGCCAATGGCCAGCCGTTTGGTCAGCTTCGGCTTCCACCTCGGCCCAGTCGAGCCGAAGCATATGCCCGTACAGCAGCCCTTTGGTTCAGTAGGTCCTGGGGTCGAAGCTAGCCGAAGGCTCAGCCGAAGCATAGTGAAAGACCCCATAGTGTTTGTGTCCACACTCTTTTACTCAGTCAGCATATTTAAAGGGTGCATGATTGGTCACTATAGCAGTGAATGTACACATTAGCTCACCATTTTTCAGAACTGCAACCAACCTTGGTTTGTGTCAAATACATGGTCATACCAAACCTGAAGCCCCACCTTACTATTTTAAATACAGCATTAACGTGTTGACTATCTGTTTATAGCCTGTGTACAAAAAAGCATACAAGTTTCAGTTTTAAAGTATATGTCAAGGCAAAAACATTTTTCTACGTTGAAAGGTCCATATCCTGATGACAAAGGTTTCGCTAGTCAGAAAGTGAGGAAAATCAATAGGGATGCAGAAATAAAAATCTAACAGAGGTTTCTTCCCCTACACTAAAATAAAAAAATAATGTATTGTCTGTCTACAATGCTGTTGGAGAATTCCTCTCTCTTTCTGTCTGGTAAAATGTTGTCAGCAAGACAGGAAATGTGGGAAAAGTTGCTCCAATGGAGCCTCAGATACCATCAAAACCTTCCTGGGGTTCTAATTATTACCCACTGAATTAAAAATATTTTGTGTTTTCAAGGCCTGTGCAAGTGTGTGCTTTGTATACAGTGAGAAGGCTCAGGTTCTATTTAACTATGTCCCTTTAAGCTCCTCACACTGTGAGCACAGTATAGGTACGCCCATCTTTTGCCATTGCACATTATATGCACCACATAATTTTTTCACCACGGAGTACACAGGGGTGCCCCACACCTTGTACCATGCTAGCAATGCTCCTGATTGCAACAGATTATCTAACCTGTCTTATTCACCCAAGAAATGGGCAAATGGCAGTATCTATTGGCATCCATAACAATAAAATCATTGACTGCCATCTTTTGTCTACGGGTACCATCAGCACCAACTACCAAGCAACACATGTGGGTTTAGTTTAGACAAGCTGTGCTCTTAAAACAATAGTCAGGGACAGGCTGTAATGTTCAAGACTGCCACGGGCAGAGATAACAAAGATTTTCATAACTACCATGAGCAGAGAAATCAAACACAGGTCACAGGTCATAGGTCAGTGCAACAAACCTATGGACTCTGGTGGGGACTTGAGACAGAATCACAACTTTCTATTAGGTGGGTTGTTATCTACCCCAATGTTGATCCCAACTTTATTCATTGCACCACTGTAGATCAAATTCATCACTTCTCCAATCTGAAACAAAAATTGAAATATAGTAATATTTATACGTATACTGTACATATTAATACAATCTACAGCTTAACCACCAATCTGATTAAAATCTCCAATGGAAAGTTGAAAAAAAGCTTTAAATCTGATTGGTGGCTAAGTGGCAAAACAGAGCAGTTTTGTTTAAAACAAATGATAAGTGAGACCTATTGTTTTCTAGAACACAGTAAATGTGTATTCTTATTTCTACACATAGCAGCAGATGTGACAGCATATGGTTTATAAACTCATATTTATAGTTATGCTATGTAAATAGGATTTTAATAAGGCACCATTAGTGCCTTCGTAAATGTTCATATTTATCTTTTTTGTGCCTTTAGCTTAAAGGCAAGATCATTTTTGCTTTCCAGAGGCATAACGTAGCTACTTTTAAAACAGCACTAGTTTATGTTAATGGCCATTACAACCTAAATATAATTTATAAATTCTATAGAACAGAATATACTTATGATGGTGGCAGTTTTGCATTTATATCATTACACTCTTCACTGCTTCCTTTATTTAGAAAAATTTGTTTCAGTGTACATTTTTGGGAAATATTTATAAATCCCAACTGACCCCACTGTTGGGTATTAGAACCAAATTATGATTAATAATTAAGTAGTGTCTACACCTACTTTAATCATAAGTAGGAAAATATTTTGACTGATAAAAAAATAATAATGAAACCCGAATATGAAGAAATAATGAGTTTGTTTCTGTCTGGGTTAATTAAAAACAGCAAAACAATTTTGTAAAATAATCATAGGTATAGAAATGTATAACAATAAGTTTACTTCCTATAGGGGATTATATTACAATAATTTAAACATAGGATTCACCAAAACAAACATTAATTATGGTTACAAACTAGCAAATAAACTTTTAAAAAAATTACATTTTTAGTATATATATATATATATATATAAAATATAGATCAATTAATTCAATTAAAAAAATTTAGATCAATCCAAAGTTCCTTTAGGTCAGTCCAGCAGTGAGAGTCCAGAAAAGTCAGGTTTCAATGCAGTGGTTTCAGCCAGGAAGTTCAATGAACAGGAAGTGCATTATCAATTAGGGCTGCAACAACTAATCAATTCAATCGATAATAATCGATTATGAGAATAGTTGGCAACTATTCTCATTATCAGTTAGTTGGTTGGGGGGGGAGGAGGGGAGAGAGAGATTAATGCAACCAACCGATTATGTGGAAAAATAATCGGGCAACTAATCGATTATGAGAAATAATCAATATCTGCAGCCCTATTATCAATGGCCTCGGGAATTGTTTCAAAAACCTCAAGAAGTGTCTCCAGGAATCCAGTGAGTATCAGTGCCCCTGGGAAGGGTGTGTCTCCAAATACCAATGTATATCCAAAAGACCAAATGTATCTCCAAATGTCTCAGGAAATGTGTGTGCCTCAAAAGTCCAATGTCCTCCTCTTTCTCTCCTTTTGTGATATTCCAGCACTTTCTTTATAGGATCTCAGCTGCGGAGGTGAGTATATTACCTTAGATAATGTGAACAGTCTGTATCCAGTAATACATTTATTTAGGAAATGGTAATTCAGTGTACAGTTCCATGGTTGTACTCTCCATATAGTTTGAAGGAGGTGTGGAACTGGTTAACATCATATACCGTAAGTTAAATAATAGAAATTGGAATGCGAGCACTCTCCCTGGTGTATTAGTCCATACACCTAGTGTAGCATGTGATGTGTGGAACGATTGGTTCCTATGCAGAAGTGATAAAATTAAATTGAAGGTATAAATAACAAAATGAATTCAGAACCCTGGTAACCCCAGGTATACAATATGGGGTCTATTCACGAAGCTGCCGAAGGATCTGGCCATAGCTTCGGCCGATCCTTCGGCTAGCTTCGGCCCCAGGACCCCTTCTGTTCAGTAGAACCAAAGGGGTGCTACGAGGAAGAGAATTCAGCTGTGATCAATAGTACATAATGATCTGCAACATGCGATTGTGAGAAAATGATACTGAATGCGGCAGATGGCATTTATAGTTCAAACATCTACGTTATATCATAAAATGCAAAAATGGTAAACACAGTAGTTGAATTTAGTGTTTTTTTTGGCGGCTAACACACGTAGTTCGTATGATGCTGGTTTCGGTGACAGAGTATAGGATTTGTAGTTCTTAGCAAGCAGTAACATGCAATAGCATTATAATTGGCAATGGATGTAGCAGAAGATGTCAGTAGCAACAGGGCCATCCTTCAATATAAGTTAGTACTTGCGGCTTTGAGGAGAACCATTTCCAGCAGCAGCACAATCAGCTTGAGTTGCAGTTTCACTGGATGAGTGCAAGGTCTGTTTCAGCTGGTTCATGCAGCAGGAGATTCCAGCACAGGAGATAGACTCAGTATGGGAACCTAACAGGATCCAAAGAGGCAAATAGTGGCAATACAGCAGAGGGTTACTGCTCAGTGTTCACAACATTAGTAGAACGCCAATCAATTGAAAACCCCGCATGACATCCGGCTCGCGGGGGAGGAGCGGCACAACTTGTCCTCGATAAGTAACTCCGGATTCTGTCACTGGAGCGGATGGAGGTAAGTTTATTACACCTTTCCTTGTTAAAATACTCTTGTCTCGTTTCTTTGTGACATCATCAAAGTTTGTTTGTGGAGTTGTTTTAAGTGTGAGAACCTTTGTCCCATTGGAATTTATCATAATCGGTTGTATTTGTTTGGGGTGGTTCAAGTTAATATCATGCCTGGTCTATAGAGGTCACTAAGGAAAAAAAATCCATTCTTGCTAACTTGTAAATTTCCGAAGAATTTTTTTTTATTATTTTATTTATGGCCATAAATGTATCCGTCTCAATTAGATATATATTTTGTCCAATAATGTAATGCATAATTATAATTCATAATTATTTAGAATTTATTATGTAATTCATAATTACTTTATACGTTTCTTGGGATGAATTTTAATTGATTCATTTAAAACATTTTAAATATTTACACACTATATATCAAATTACAATATAATCATGTGACAATAATTTACCTTCACCTTGATTATTAATTTTCATATAGCATTTATGTATTGATACATTTTATGTTATCCTATGAAGGTGAAACAGAAAAACCCCTGATCTGATTGGGGGAAAAAATTCCTTCACAGTCCTTGATGATTTTGATCTGTTAACCATGGAGCAACTTGGAAAAACAACCAGGATAACGTCACTTATTAATATCTAAAATATATACACTCACGGGCCGCTTTATTAGGTACTCCTCTTCAACTGCTTGTTAACACAAATATCTAATCAGCCAATCACATGGCTGTAACTCAATACATTTAGGTATCTAGACATGGTCAAGATGGTCTGCTGAAGTTCAAACCGAGCATCGGAATGGGGAAGAAAGGTGTTTTAAGTGACTTTGAACATGGCAAGGTTATTGATGACAGACAAGCTGGTTTGAGTATTTTAGCAACTGCTGATCTACTGGGATTTTCATACACAAGCATCTCTAGGCTTTACAGTGAATGGTCTGAAAAAGAGAAAATATCAAGTGAGCGGCAGCTCTCTGGTCAAGAATACTTTGTTGATGTCAGAGGTCAGAGAAGAATGGTCAAACTGGTTCAAGCTGAAAGAAAGACAACAGTAACAGTAAAATAACCACTTTTTACATCCGAGGTATGGAGAAGAGCATCTCTGAGCACACAACACATTGAACCTTGAAGCAGATGGGCTACAGCCATAGAAGACCACACCAAGTGCCACTTCTGTCAGCTAAGAACAGGAAACAGAGACTACAGTTTGCAAGGGCTCACCCAAATTGTAAAATAGAAGATTGGAAAAACATTGCCTGGTCTAGATGAGTCTCGATTTCTGTTGCAACATTTGGATGGTCTGATCAGAATTTGATGTAAACAACATGAAAGCATGGATCCATCCTGCCTTGTATCAACAGTTCAGGCTGGTGGAGCTTCGCATTATGGATGTGCAGCCGACAAATCTGCAGCAAATATGTGATGCTATCATGTCAGTATGGACCAAACTCTCTAAGGAATATTTCCATCACCTTGTTGAATCAATGCCACAAAGATTGAAAGCAGTTCTGAAGACAAAAGGGGCCCAACTCAGTACTAGCAAGGTGTACCTAATAACTTAACAATCCACGCGGTCGCTATGGGACCCGGAGCAGAGAGGTGTCTGGTCAGGAGGCTGGGGCCCAGCAGCAGAGGTTGAGGAGGCCAGGGTGCAGTGGCACTGGGCTGACACGTAAGAGGAGCGCAGTGTGCAGGGAAAGGGACCCCAACCAGCCTACCTTCGACCCTGCAGAGCCCAACTTAAAGCGTCTATGGTGGGCTGAGCAGGGTCTCAGGTGGGCTATGCTGGGTCTCTTCATATTCTAATGTAATTGATACATTTTAGAAACAATGGGGGGAATTTATCAAAACTGGAGCAGACAAGTTCTGCTCCAGAGCTCTGGTGCGGTAGGCAGTTGTGGATTAACGAAAACGGTTAAGATTTGAAAATGAAATAGAGAAGCTGATTGGTTGCCATGCACTGCTCCAGATTTTCACAGCTCCAATTTTGATATATCCCCCTCAATGTCTTTTGTCTTGGTGAGGTTTCATCAGCTGTCTTTTGAATTGGTGAATGTCACCAGTCATTGTTGTATCAGTGAATTGAGTTGACTTTCTCGTCTCATACAGTTTCATAGTCAAACACCTTTTGTAGACATAAGGAGGTAATCAATTCTGGTGTCCATCAGTTTAGTTCTGTGAGAAAGGCCTTCTGTTGAGACATTTAGCAGCCATTTTGTTCATTTCCTTTCCAATAGGATTAATTAGCTTAAATCATATTATATTATGATTTGGTTTGTTGTAAAATTTTCATTTTGGAAAGACTTGACACCATTCACTGGGGAGCAACTTGTCTCCATAGTCTGCCATGTTCTGCTCCTTTTACAGAGAGCCTAGTCAAACAATCTCGCTGAGAAGCCTAATTTCAACAGTTTGAACCAGCAACTTCTTCTTTCAGTTATTACTCATGAGCCTTTTCCCAAAATTCTGCCCTGTCACTCACTAGTGCAGGGTTCACAGAACAGTAAATGCTGAGCCAATCCACTTAGTATTCCTCTACACCCTCTTTCCATAATTGGTGAGAACTTTCCCAAGGTAAATATCTAGAATCCTTCAAAAAGAGGTGGTTGTTTCTTTAAATTATTAGAAGGAACAGTTTGCAGGATAGTACCATTGCTTCAGATGTAGATGCATTGACACTTTACACTAAGCAGCAAACTAATCACTAATTAACTTGCCCTGCAAAAGTGCTTATTTCCCTGTAGTAAATCAACCCCAATGCTTTAGGTCACTGACCTGAACCAAACACAGAGACAAGGAATTCTAACACTTTTCTGACACTCCTTTACATTATGCTTGATCCAGGTTTGTGACTTAAAGTGGAAATTCTCTATTTTTAAAAACTAAATGCTGACAGGTAATCCTTTATGACAGAAGAGACTGTGTATGTTTCTTCTTCCATATAAGCTGCTTCCTGCCTGCTTTTGTCTCTGTAGACTGAGTAGCGTATGCACAGCTCAGTGTACAGACTCGGCAGGATACTTGCCGAGATACAGTAACACCCATGCACATGAGTTACATCATTGGGGCCCAGTCAATCAAGTGGCCAAAGACTCAGAACCCTGGAGAAGACTGAGGCAGAGATGGAGGTACCAGTGAGGGAGCCTGGACATCGCATCGCTGGAAGGAATCGCTTTGGCAGGTAAGACTGCCATAATGTGCTAATATGCTGTGAATTCTAGCACATTATGGATAAAAGCTTATAGGAGCCCCCTTTTTTCTGATTCACTTCCACTTTAAAAATATTAAAGCAAGATACAATCAACAAACTATCATTTTTCAGAAGGAAATCAACAATGCAGGGTGTCAGGTGCACCCATATCCTACATGACAGGTTTCACCTTTCTGCCAGTGTATTTTCATATTAGATATAAAGCACTGACAAAATTAATGGTCTTTCTATTGTTTTTTATTGCTTAACCTGTGTGCTAAACTCAGAGCACTCCTTTGCCAGGAGCAGGGAAATGCTAAGACCCTACTTCACATGCACCAACAATCAGTTGATCTTTTCTTTCAGCTGCTGACCTGCACCATCACGTGCTCCTATGACCATCCTCTTCTATGCTGTACAACAAGCTGTGTGTTGGAACATGTGGTACTGTCTCTCTACATATGTTTGAGTAAATATTTACTGATCCTTTATTGTTATAGAGTGGATGTACAAAACCGCACTTCCAGAAGACTGAGGTTGACTGACAGAACAGGTCTGTAGGTTGTAAGTTTTTTTTTTTTTTTACGTTTTTCTCCCTTTACAGGTCACTGATGAGACAGGTACTGCCAATCAAAATAAATTGCCCCCCTATAACAAAGTGCCTAAATAAGGACCTGCATGTCAGGGTCATCTAGCATTCTATTTGGGCCTATTCACATTTTTCCCTTTTCAGGCAGAAACAAAGTATCCAATTTATTGCATAGACACTGCATTGCAAAACATTTAACAGGGCTATTCACTAAAGGGTGGCGTTTGGAGAAGGCAGGAGCAGGGAACAATCTTGGACAACATAGATTAACTGGAAAGTGAGCTGAATTTGACAATCTATTAAAATCAGCTATTTTCCCTAAAAATGTTTTACTTCTGCTGCCTACTTAAAACCCTTCACCCTTTAGTGAATAGACCTTTAATTATTTTCTATGTGGCTGGTTCACAACTATGCTTTGCAGTTTAGTGTGTTTTGGTAAGGGAAAGTGTGTGACCCCGTTCACACCAACAGATGTGCATTATCACACACACGGCAATCCATATGGAACAAACTAAACCCAGCCTTAATTAAGAGCAGTAGATTTAAAAGTAATAAAAACTTTTGAAATTACATTAACATGTTAAACACTTTTTTGAAATTATAGTATACAGTTTACATACTGTATACTTTGCAAATGTGCTTTTTTTTTTAGTAATAGACATTTAACAAAACAAATTAAATGAACAAAGCATTTGTACTGTGGCTGATAGGTAATATTTTATCAGAAATAAGTTTATTTTGGCATAAGTAATAAGGTATTATAAAAGTTTGTCAACTATAATAATAATAATAATAATAATAATAATAATAATAATTGATGGCAGAGAAAATCAAAACAATTTGCCTGCTACACCATGTAGAGATGTAAATTATTTTGAAGAGGTATTACATTTTCATATGTCAAGGTATTTAAATATTAAGGTAATTACACATACTCTATAAAATTGAACCTCTGTGAGGGATGGAATGCTGACATATATTCCACTGGATGGATGCATTTCAATATATTATATTAACCTTTCACTGAATAGTGCTCTGAGAGCCTGAATAGATTCTATTTCATGCCTCATTACAGTGTTGGTAGACTAAAAAGCTTGAACAATAATGTACCTGCATTAAGTATGAACATCGATATAAATAAGTCACACTTTCTTTTAATATTCAGTAAACACTATCTCACTGTTTAATAATACGATAGATTATCATTTGGAAAAGCTTTCATATTTATGATCTAGTACTAAAATAGATTTACAATTTCTTAATATGTGTTTAAAATTGGTTTACTCCTGCCTTTAAAAAGAATCAAAGTCAGCGTTTTATTGGCAAAGGTTGCAGTGTATACATCCCTGTAGGCATGGAAGAGCCAAAAACTGGCCATACACTTGGCAACTCTCAGTCAATTTTAACCACTTTCAAGCCACTGGGATTTGCAGTTGTGATCGCAGCAATTGTCACAAGCTAAGCAATCAACACAAAGGAGTTTGATCGACCACCAGAATTTGATTGATTCTGAAATCCAAATTATGACTGAATTTAAATAAAATGGAATTGGGAAAATATTGTATTTGATCCATTAAAATTGACCAGATTTTTCCACCATGTCTCAATGGGGTAATTCCTATCCCATCTTGTTGTGTTCAAAAAAATGGATTCAAAGGTTGATCATTCAATCCATTTGCCACGTGAATGGCCAGACTAGGGCAAATCTGGTGACAAAGCCTAGGGCTACATTAAAGATAAAATCTCTTCACTTCTGGGAGATTTACCTGCTTGTTGACAGTTATCTCATAAAAAACACATTCATTTTATTGTGCTGTAAATACATTAACAGCTAACAAGCAAATGAAGCTGAACCTGTGCTATTAAACTGCAGCAGAGAAAAATCTGGTATTCTGGTCTGCCAGGCATGTTATGCTTTATAATATAACTGTGTACATCTCAGGACTGGACAGACAGAAATTAAAATCCTTTGGCAGTTAAAACAGCTCTTGCATACATATTTCATCTGTGTATTTAGCTGTATGACTTGAGTTCAGCTTTAAATCTTTCAGTATCAAATAAATCTATACATGCCCTAGCCTTAGATCTTATTCACAATGGCAGTGTCAAACCTACATTAACACTGGGGCACATGGGCACTATGAGATTATGGGGTCCCCTTGTGCTCCACCCATATACAAGCCCCACCCACCCACAAATGTTACTGTAAATATTAATTATTAACTATTAATATTATTAATTATTATTAGCAAATAATGCAATAGTAAAGAATGCAGTGCTCAGTAGTAAAGCATGCAGAGATCAGTAGTAAAGAATGCAGAACTCAGTAGTAAATAATGTAGAGCTCAGTAGTAAATAATGTAGAGCTCAGTAGTAAATAATGTAGAGCTCAGTAGTAAAGAGCGCAGAGCTCAGAAGTAAAGTATGTGGAGCTCAGTAGTAAAGAATGCACAGTTTGGTATTAAAGAACACAGAGCTCAGTAGTAAAGAACTCAGAGTTCAGTAGTAAAGAATGCAAGAATGCAAAGCTCAATAATAAAGAATGCAGAGCTCAGTAGTAAAGAATGCAGACATCAGTAGTAAAGAACACAGATCTCAGTAATAGAGATCTAAAAAATCTCAGAAGTACAGAAAGTATAGTTCAATCTCAGAAATACAGAAAGTATAGTTCAGTAGTAAAGAACGCAGAGCTCAGTAGTAACGAGCGCAGTAGTAAAGAATACAGTAATGCAGTACTGTTCTATTACAATACTTCTACATACCACTGGTTTGTGTTCACAAGCGCATAATCCCTGCCAACTTAAGGTGAGCTTGGTGTACCTGCTACAAAAACCGTATGATCAGCATGCCTACCCAATGCAGGCACAGAGGTTTTCAATGTAAGAAAACCAGCATTGTTCCCCGGAGTGTGCTTAGCCCACCTGGAAGCTGACTGGGTTTGGACACTCATGTGTAGAACCCTGAAAGTGTCAGCAGCCACGCATGAGGCACTTCCATGAAGTCTGCAGGTAGGAGAAGACCACCATTCCAGCTGTCCAACTCATCCCCCTGCTCATGCAGTTGGTAATATTCTTCATGGTGCTGCAGGCCACCTATGTACCCCAACCATTGCAATAAGAGGGGTACTTCACTCACCTGAAGTCCGTTCACGTTGCTGCTCTTGATCCAGGGATTCAGCCCTTTGTTGCCCTCCAGTGCCAGCTCCTGTTTGCCCCCTTTCTGAGTCCGGTGCCGCCACTGGCTGCTGCAGGGGTGGTGGCATGAGTGGAGCCTCTACCTGAGTGGCCATGTCCCATCACCCCAAGTGAGCTTTCTCATCCATCTCTTTATGCACTTGAAGGGCTTTGGCTTGGATAGCGCGAAGTGGCAAGGGCCTGGTCGCGGTGACCCTGGTAGTTCTGCCAGTGCTAGGAAGTAAAGCATGCAGAGATCAGTAGTAAAGAATGCAGAACTCAGTAGTAAATAATGTAGAGCTCAGTAGTAAATAATGTAGAGCTCAGTAGTAAATAATGTAGAGCTCAGTAGTAAAGAGCGCAGAGCTCAGAAGTAAAGTATGTGGAGCTCAGTAGTAAAGAATGCACAGTTTGGTATTAAAGAACACAGAGCTCAGTAGTAAAGAACTCAGAGTTCAGTAGTAAAGAATGCAAGAATGCAAAGCTCAATAATAAAGAATGCAGAGCTCAGTAGTAAAGAATGCAGACATCAGTAGTAAAGAACACAGATCTCAGTAATAGAGATCTAAAAAATCTCAGAAGTACAGAAAGTATAGTTCAATCTCAGAAATACAGAAAGTATAGTTCAGTAGTAAAGAACGCAGAGCTCAGTAGTAACGAGCGCAGTAGTAAAGAATACAGTAATGCAGTACTGTTCTATTACAATACTTCTACATACCACTGGTTTGTGTTCACAAGCGCATAATCCCTGCCAACTTAAGGTGAGCTTGGTGTACCTGCTACAAAAACCGTATGATCAGCATGCCTACCCAATGCAGGCACAGAGGTTTTCAATGTAAGAAAACCAGCATTGTTCCCCGGAGTGTGCTTAGCCCACCTGGAAGCTGACTGGGTTTGGACACTCATGTGTAGAACCCTGAAAGTGTCAGCAGCCACGCATGAGGCACTTCCATGAAGTCTGCAGGTAGGAGAAGACCACCATTCCAGCTGTCCAACTCATCCCCCTGCTCATGCAGTTGGTAATATTCTTCATGGTGCTGCAGGCCACCTATGTACCCCAACCATTGCAATAAGAGGGGTACTTCACTCACCTGAAGTCCGTTCACGTTGCTGCTCTTGATCCAGGGATTCAGCCCTTTGTTGCCCTCCAGTGCCAGCTCCTGTTTGCCCCCTTTCTGAGTCCGGTGCCGCCACTGGCTGCTGCAGGGGTGGTGGCATGAGTGGAGCCTCTACCTGAGTGGCCATGTCCCATCACCCCAAGTGAGCTTTCTCATCCATCTCTTTATGCACTTGAAGGGCTTTGGCTTGGATAGCGCGAAGTGGCAAGGGCCTGGTCGCGGTGACCCTGGTAGTTCTGCCAGTGCTAGGGGGGAGGCCATGGGCCCCCTCCTGGCTGCCGGCTCTCAGACAATGCCCAAGTGCACGAATAGTCAGTCCGCCCCTGTTTGTGACTGGATCTACATTGTGACAATGTGATCGATGTTGGATTTACAACAGGGAACATAGGGGTCTATTCACGAAGCTGCCGAGGGCAG
Organism: Nanorana parkeri; assembly: GCF_000935625.1. Lineage (NCBI taxonomy): Eukaryota > Metazoa > Chordata > Amphibia > Anura > Dicroglossidae > Nanorana > Nanorana parkeri. Next base: position 119,036 of record NW_017307867.1, read on the forward strand.
CCGAGTGAATGACCGATCTGAAGTGAAGTGAGCCGAACACTGTTCGGCTATTCACTTCAGATAGTTAATGTTTTTAATAGTCTTTTTCTGCACTGTCTGCTTTGTTTTTTTAATTATTTATTTATTGATTTATTTTTTGAATGAATAACAAGAGGTATTATTAACCCTACTCATGCATGTAGGTTAGAGGGCTGAATACCTGGGCTCCCTTATTCTAAAGGGGCATCCAGATTCTGATAAGTCTTCTCCTGAAAACCTCCACATCCCTTTTTGGGGACAGGATGTGGCAATGAAGCCCTTGTCCCCATCAACATGGGGACAATGTACCCTATAAGGTGAAGGGGATTTACTGCTCCTGCCTTGCTAGGTAACCATCCAATAATGACAGCATGTGGCTTGATATGGTTAAGGACTCGGGTGCACACTTGATGACCCATTCTTCCTGGCCAGGCAGGCTGCATGCCTGGATTTATGAATGTTTAGGGCACTCTATTCTGTCCTTAAAATGTTAAAGTGACACTAAGGGGTCTATTCACAAAGCTGCCGAAGGATCTGGCCGTAGCTTCGGCCGATCCTTTGGCTAGCTTTGGCCCCAGGACCCCTTTGGTTCTGTAGAACCGAAGGGGTGCTGTACGGGCTATTCACAATAGCCCGTACAGCTCCCGATCATGGCTGAGCCGTGCTGAAAGCCGAAGCTGGCCGAGTGGCTGGCCATTGGCCGGCCGACAGCCTGCTTCTCACAGCTGGGCGGAGCCAGCCGTGATCTTACAGGTGGCCCAGGCCACTTTCAGAGAGATCAGCGTCCCTGGTTACCTGCTAACCAGGAACACTGATCTCCAAACAGCTAACTCTCCCTGGCGCCCCGGGAGTCTCCTGCTCCTGTCCGCCAAGGAGAGAAACACCGCTGTGTCTTTTTTTCTTTATTCTGTCACAAGCGGTGTCAGAAAAAAAAAAGAATTTTCCCATTGAAAAGCATTGGGACATTACTATTGGCTATTTCAATTTGCAATAGCCAATAGTAAACTAGCATTGTACCCGCCCTCTGCTGCAGTTCCCCA